>NC_055705.1:1987563-2040210 GCF_017639745.1 Melanotaenia boesemani | reverse complement strand
GATCAGCATGTCATCATTCACTGACAGGCTGTTCGTTTGGACTATTTCTTCATGTAGTTTTTAACCTCTGTCTTAATTTTTAAGCATTCCATTTCCAGCTACGCCTCCGTGACCTGGACCTGGACTTTATAGAGTTCCTCTGCAGTCATCTGGGCCTGGCTCAACACAAGCCCTTCTGCACCGAGCACACGGCAATATCTATGAAAATGATAGATTACAGGAGGAATTTTATTCTTACCAGTCTTAGTAACGTTTTTATATTTTGTTGTCACTTGGACCCAGGTGGTAATATAATATAATATAATATAATATAATATAATATAATATAATATAATATAATATAATAAAATATAATATAATATAATATAATATAATATAATATAATGTAATAAAATATAATATAATATAATATAATATAATATAATATAATATAATATAATATAATAAAATATAATATAATATAATATAATATAATATAATAAAATATAATATAATATAATATAATATAATATAATATAATATAATATAATAAAATATAATATAATATAATATAATAAAATATAATATAATATAATATAATATAATATAATATAATAAAATATAATATAATATAATATAATATAATATAATATAATATAATATAATATAATATAATAAAATATAATATAATATAATATAATATAATATAATATAATATAATATAATAAAATATAATATAATATAATATAATATAATATAATATAATATAATATAATATAATAAAATATAATATAATATAATATAATAAAATATAATATAATATAATATAATATAATATAATATAATATAATATAATATAATATAATATAATATAATATAATATAATATAATATAATATGATATAATAAAATATAATATAATATAATATAATATAATAAAATATAATATAATATAATATAATATAATATAACATAATATAATATAATATAATATAATATAATATAATATAATAAAATATAATATAATATAATATAATATAATATAATAAAATAAAATATAATATAATATAATATAATATAATATAATATAATATAATATAATAAAATATAATATAATATAATATAATATAATATAATAAAATATAATATAATATAATATAATATAATATAATATAATATAATAAAATATAATATAATATAATATAATATAATATAATATAATATAATATAATAAAATATAATATAATATAATATAATATAATATAATATAATATAATATAATATAATAAAATATAATATAATATAATATAATATAATAAAATATAATATAATATAATATAATATAATATAATATAATAAAATATAATATAATATAATATAATATAATATAATATAATATAATATAATATAATAAAATATAATATAATATAATATAATATAATATAATATAATATAATATAATATAATAAAATATAATATAATAAAATATAATATAATATAATATAATATAATAAAATATAATATAATATAATATAATATAATATAATATAATTTAGTTTAGTTCTTTTCTTTTTTATTTGTTAAGATAATCCATAAGTGATGTTTTTCAGTGTGATGTTCATTATGTTAACATGTAAAAACCAGACTGTTTAGGTCAGATCACGTATCTGAATTCAGTGCACGTAACCCAAAACATGTCGGCTGCTGCCAATAAATGTAGAAGAGTAATAATAACACGTCAGCTAGATTAAAGAAATTATGCCTAGCATGAGGAATATTAAGTGCTAATGAATGACCAGTTATTAAAAATGACTGACAATTTTTATTAAAAATGCTAAAAGAGTTGTGTTACACAGCAAAAGAGAACAAGAACAAAGGAGAAAATTCAACAGCGAATTCTAAATCATTGGCTAAAAATCCAGAAACAGAAACATTCTTAACACAAAACAGAAGCTTCATAAAAGCAAATGGACACAAGTAAACCATGTCATACATGACGGAATATTCACATGTTCATATTCACAATATTCATGTTTTAGAACAAAACTTTTCATTTTAAAAAGGCCATTTAATTTTTTTCTTTCCTAGAAATATATGCAAAATAGTGTTTTTATTTTTAGCTATATAATATCTAATTTGCATATTTAAACATGACGTTTCAGAGAAGGGACGATACAAAAGTTAAAGTTTTGATGTGAAGAATAAACCAAAAAGTTTCATGGTTAGTTTAGCCTGTTCACCTTAGATAGTTTAGATAGATAACACCGTTCAACATTAATGATTTCCAGCCTACTTCCTGCAGCCTGATGACGAATCATGTTACCATGTCATGATGCCGCCACCACCATGCATCGCTGCCGGGATGGCGTGGCTGGTGGTGGACAACGACGGTCTGTCAGATGTCATTCTGGATGATGTTCACACACATTCTTGGTCAAAGCAAAAACGCTAAACCACTTCAGCTCTAAACTGAACAGAGAAACACCGAAGAACCAGGTCTGAACCCAACTCCAAACCCAGCGTAGAGGGGCTCAGTGAAGGTGGTGTTGAAGGTGTAGATGTGGATCAGCGAGCCGGAGGAGACTCTGTAGAAGGACAGAGAACCTGCAGGACAGTCCACATACACCGCTACTCTGTTAGAGACGGAGGAGGAAGAGGAGGAGGACTGAAGACGAACAGATGTTCCTATATTATTGTGATAGACGGAGTAAATGCCATCGGAGCAGAACAAACTCCAGGACATCTGATTGTATCCAAATTCGCAGGCATCGCTGTCGCCTTTCCGACTGATTCCTCTGTAACTCACTGATATATGAACCCTTCCTGAGCGCTCCACCTCCCAGTAGCAGCGACCAGTCAGAACATTTCCACACAGCAGCTGGCGACACCAGTCGAACCTGTCCGGATGATCCGGATACGACTGGAGCTCCTCCACATGTGTCACCGTCCTGTTGTTGTCAGACAGTTTGAGCTTTCTGTTCACCGTGTTTGTGTCGATGGTGTGTTCGCAGGAATCTGATGGGGAGAAAAAACACAACCCAGCTGCAGTTATTCATCTATGGACACGTCGGGCCTGGCTGGGAATGAGTAGGCTGAGTGTGATGAATCTAGTAAAAAACACACTCACACTTCCGCAGACCTGGTCTCAGCCATCGTTCTCCAGCAGGTTCCACCCTGAAAGAAGGAGGAGGGCCAGAGCAGCAGTGTGTCCTTCAGCATGCAAACATCAACATGTCTCCCACACACACTTTGTTCTACTCAGCAAATAACAGCTGGACACCTGGTGCATCCGCCTGAAATGTGGCTGTTGTGGTTTTAATGTTCCAGCACAGTTTGAACCGAATCATTTGCCCAGTTATCGTAAAGTTAACACCGTGTCTTAAAAAAGTCAAAACTCAAAGAAAACTCAGAGAGATAACAGACACAGGACCACAGCGGTCCAGACTCTTCAGGATCTCTACAGCGTCACACAAAAGCGGAGCATTATTTGATGCCAGAGATATTATTAAGAGGTGAAGAGTATAAAGGTCATTATGGGAAAACTCGGGATGGGACTCCGATTTAAATAATTACAAAAAATTTACGTGTTAAATTTTTAACATAATTTGAATTCTGAACGCACGAGTTCCTGGTACAAAAAATACACCGGTGCGAGTTTCCAGACACCACAAGCAACTTTATCTCAAAGAAACAGGTAGCGACAAATCTAACGGCTTTTCTGAAGGTTTTATCTCCTGCAGACTGACGTGAAAGCAGGTTTACTCCTCAGTGAGCCGTCGCATGTTAATGCCATTAATGAAGAGATGAAAACATTAAAAAAAGAAAGTTCTGTAACATGTTGTAGACAGAGAACAACTGGAGCTGCTAGTTAAAGTACTTTTCTACTTCTGTTTCTTTTTCTACTGTTTTGAATTGAAATGCAAATAAATGCATTTTCCAGACGTTACTAGAGTTTAAAACATTAGTGTCTATTATTTAGTTCAGTCTTCCACTAAAATACTTTTTAAATTAAAAATTGTTGCTTTTTGGTGCAAAAATAGTTTGAAATGTGATTAATTGAGATTAATTAATTGGATAAATTTTTTTTTATTGAGTCCCACCCCTAGAAAAAAGCAAACACTGATGCCGTTAGGACAGGATAGCGATGCTGAAAATCTACAATTAAACACGTACCTCTGGTTCCAAAAGGGTTTATGTTTAGTTCAGGTTAAAAACAGAGTTAATACCAACAATGACTGTATTTTTTGTTACTTTGGAAACTGAAACTGTTCCGCATGTTAATACAGTAAAACCTTAATATGATTCCAGGTCAGTTGTTCTGCAATTAGATGTTTATTTTATTTTTATTTTTTACATAGTCAGACATCAACAATACCCTTTTTTACACATTAGTCAGCCCATAAAAAATACTTCTGAATATGACAACGTTTGTTCCACACAAGGTCTAACTAAACACAGTGTTTGTGTTACAGCAAGAGGAAAAGGTTTTCATTTAAAACATCCAAAACTGAGCAAAGGCAGAGTGATTACAGCGTCTCTTCTATCAGACTCTGTATTTACTTTACTTACCTGAGCGCTTCCAGTCTGCAGCCTGGATCCTCAAGCTGAGCAGTTAACATCTTCACTCCCGAGAGTCCTGGATGGTTGTAGCTCAGGTCCAGCTCCCTGAGACGGGAGGGGTTGGCCGTTAGGGCTGCAGCCAGAGAAGCACAGCCTTCCTCTGCGATCAGACATCCTGACAGACTGGAAAATGAACACAAAAGGAAATATTGTGATTTTGGTGGTATTAATTTCTCAATATAATCTGTAATATGCTGATACGAACACATACATTGTATGTATTGTGCATATATTCTCAGTGACTTCTAAATGAGTTTATGGTCCAAACTGTGGGATCAGTGCTGACCTGAGCATGTCTAGTTTACACTGAGGATCCTGTAGTCCTGTAGACAGAAGCTTGGCTCCTAAATCCTGCAGGTCGTTGTTAGTGAGGTCCAACCTGGTCAGACTGGAGAAGTTGGAGCTCAGAACAGAGGACAGAGCTTCACAGCTTCTCAGTGACAGGCTGCAGGTACTCAGTCTGAAAAGGTGATAAGATCAAAATATTTCCATGTTTAATTATTTGACTTATAATAATCTTGCGTGTTGCACCATGACAATTTCCTCACGCTGTAAAGTGTTCTCCACGCTACCTGCCAATAAAGCTTTTTCTGATTCTAGATACAAGCTGTCCAAACCACCGAATATCCAAATCTCTCCAAAGTGTTAATATTTACACTACGAGTTTAGGTTGCCATGATATCTGAAAATCAGTCTCAAAATTCATACTAATCTATCGTTGCTATTATTAAAATGCTGAATATGAAATATTTAAATATATTTCAAATAAATATATTTTAAATGGAAAAAGTCTAAAGTATTATTTTACAATATTAAAAATATATATAAAAATACTTAAAAAAAGTTACTTCTTTTAAAATAAAACAACACTTTGGTGTTATTACCAGATTTCTCAGCTGTGCCAGCTGCTTGAACCTCTGAGCAAGTTCATAGATGCACTTGCCTCAGAAACACGAGTGACACTATCAGCCATAAAGCCTGTCCTTGACCACATCATCCACGACGTCGTTGCTCAAAGATCCCGACTTTATCAGCTACTTCACAAAAGAATGAGCTATATACTTAGAAAACAATGACAAACCAGGAGTCTCAGCATGTGTTCTGTGGGAAGCAGGGAAGGCGGTAATGCGAGGCAAAGTTATCTCTTTTACATCACATAAAAAAAGAAAGATAACTCAAAAATATTAGAATTAGAACTAAGAATTAAATCATTAGAGGACGCCTACAGTGCTTCACCAGATGAACCAACGATGAGCAAAATAAGGAAGGCTAGACTTGAATTAAATGAAATAATTAACAAGAGAACAGAATTTCTGGTGCAAAGATTACGCTTGGAGACATTTGAACATAATAATAAATCTGGAAGATTTTTAACTAATCAGTAAAAATTAAATAAAGAAAAATCTACCATATCAGCTGTTAAAGATTCAGTAGGTAATATTATGCATGAGCCAGATGCAATTAACAACATCTTTAGAGATTTCTATAAAATTCTGTATACATCAACGATATCCATCATTTTCTTAACAATATAGATCTTCCAGGTTTACAGCAGGAACAAGTCACGGCCTTAGATCCCCCCTCACAGTGGAGGAGCTACATGAAGCCCTTGAACATATGCCCTGTAAAAAAGCCCCCAGATGGCTTCCCAGCAGAGTTCTATAAAGAATTATGGTCAACACTGGCCCCCACATTTTTTAGTTTGGGGGTAATTTTTCAATTACCCCCAAACTGCCACCATTACTGTACTATTAAAACCAAGTAAAGACCCCACAATACCATCTAGCTACAGACCCATATCACTGATAAATGCGGACCTTAAAATAATTTGCAAAGCATTAGCTGGAAGGTTAGAGAAAGTAACTCCTCTCATTATACACCCTGATCAAACAGGCTTTATAAAGGGCAGATATTCCACTGTTAACATGCGAAGACTAATTAATATAATAGATTATTCTACCATCAATAACCTGGAAACAATAATAGTTTCTTTAGATGCAGAGAAAGCTTTTGATCGAGTTAACTGAAAATATTTACTAGCTACTTTAAACAGATTCAGCTTTGGACCATCTTTCATTAACTGGATTAAAATCTTATACAGTTCTCCTAATGCGAGTGTCAGAACAAATGATCAAACCTCTCCAAGTTTTAATTTACATAGGGGCACCAGACAAGGTTGTCCACTATCCCCCTCACTTTTTGCTATATTTATTGAACCGCTAGCCGCTGCAATTAGACAAAATCAAGCTATTAACGGCATTCAGTCCAAAAATATAAGTCATAAAATAAGCCTTTATGCTGATGATGTTTTACTATTCCTCCAGAACTCACAATATGTGGATAGGATATGTGTGTGCAACCTGGGGCTCTCTGGTCCCTTGGTGTGGTGGCGTGAGCTGCTGGGGGTGGATGGGCATCCGGAGTGCTGATGCGTTGGACTCTGGGCCGGGCCAGGCCTTTGTCCTTCTGCCCTCGGGTGGTCTTGGGGAGGCGGGGGCACATACAGCGGCCAGCTCAGGTGTTGGCTGCCTGGGAGAGAGATTTCTCTTCTGGTTGTGCCCCTCCCCGAGCCCCTCTCTTCCCCCGCCACTCTACATCCTACACACCACACATAGGGCTCTGTGGGGTGGGTGGAGTCGGTGGGTTTGGCTGGGGGGGTCCCCGTTGCGGGTGGCCCTTCCCCCATCCCCTCCCTTTGTGACCTCTCTCCCCCCGATTTTATTTACACGCTAGACAGTACCACATTTAACAGTACTGCACCACAGAGGCACCATGAGAAGACCATCGGTGCCTCTCTCCCCTCCCTTCAAAACATCTACACCTCTTGCCTCACCTGTAAAGCCCTCTGCATTGCAAGATCTCTGACACCCCTCGTCAACACTTGAACTTTTTACACTCTCAAGTTGACACCCTCAGGAACAAGCACACAGCCACTTTATTAACTTTAACCAGACCATAAGCTAACTCAGTCTGCTTTTTTCCCCACTGTAACCATATACTGCACTGACTGTAATTTGCCTTGTCTATTTATTATTGTTTATTGGCTTACACTACCGTTCAAAGGTTTGGGGTCACTTTGCCATGGGATTCAATAGGGAAGTGACCCCAAACTTTTGAACGGTAGTGTATATTTTTGTATTGTATCACACAAAGGTTTGAAAGAACCATAGTTTTAATTCTCTTGAGACTGATACCAATGTTTAGTTATTAGTTTCCATTTTCTCTGTGTTTCCCTATAACTAATTTAATGTGTGTTTCTTTGTGTCAGGGACACAAAAAACTTGTACTAAACTCACTTTTAGAACAAGAACCAGTTTTCTTATCCAAAATATGTGCCATTGGCATTGCCACCTCCATTTGTCACTGTGATAAAAATGTGCTAAATTCCAACTTCAAGGGTTGTGCCTTGCTGACTAAATGACTCTAGGATATTCCTGTGTAGACAACCAAGAAGTTTATTAGGAACCAACCAATAAGTTACTGTTTACCTGTTTTAGGAAAGTTCGTAAAGATGATAAGCTTATAAACATTGTCACAGGATAGAGTAGATAGATCGATAGATTGTGTTTTCCTAAATCTTTACCCCATGACCCCTTAATTTCAAAGATCCTGCCTCAAATATTGCTGTGAGAATACAAAAAATGCACAATGTTTTAGCTATAATAAGGCCACAATAAGAAGTTAAAAAGACATGGGAAACTAAAACCTTGGTATTCTTAATCATATTGGAAAAAGTGAATTTTTCTTACCTGACAGTTTCCAGTGTACAGTAAGGACCCTCCAGTCCAGCACACAGCAGCCTCACTCCTGAATCCTTCAGGTTGTTGTTACTCAGGTCCAGCTCCTTCAGACTTGAGGACTGGGAACTGATAACTGAAGACAGAGCTTCACAACTTCTCTCTGAGAGGTTGCAGAGACTCAGACTGGAAAAAACATAAAACACTGCTAAGCTTTGATGGATTTACACAGATGTTTTTTGCTTTTGTTTTCGTTTAAAAAAAAAGTGCAGTTATATATTAATGAAGAAATCCAACTTGGCACTTACAGAGCTCTTTTTGATTCTTTGACCACTGGCAGCATCCTCAGAAGAGCCTCCTCTGAAGCAGAGTATTTCTTCAGGTCAAACACATCCAGATCTTGTTCTGATGACAGTAAGATGAAGGCCAGAGCCGACCACTGAGCAGGAGACAAGTTATCTGTGGAGAGACTTCCTGATCTCAGGGACTGTTGGATCTCCTCCTCTAGAGAACGATCATTCAGTTCATTCAGACAGTGGAACAGATTGATGATTCTCTCTGCAGAATGATTCTCACTGATCTTCTTCTTGATGTACTGGACTGTTTCCTGATTGGTTTGGGAACTACATGCTATCTGTCTTAATAGGCCTCGAAGCAGATTTTGATTTGTCTGCAGTGAAAGACCCAGGAGGAAGCGGAGGAACAAGTCCAGCTTTCCATCTCGAGTCTGCAATGCTTTGTCCACAGCACTCCTGTAAATGTCGGTCTCTGTTGATTTATCATCTGTTTTAGACCACCAGGATGTTATTTGTTCTTCCATCAGATTGACTCCAGTATTGATGAAGGTCAGACAGACATGAAGAGCAGCCAGAAACTCCTGAACACTCAGATGGATGAAGCTGAACACCTTCTCCTGGTACAGTCCTCTCTCCTCTTTAAAGATCTGTGTGAACACTCCTGAGTAAACTGAGGCTGCTGTGACATCGATGCCACACTCTGTCAGGTCTGATTCATAGAAGATCAGGTTTTCTTTCTGCAGCTGATCAAAAGCCAGTTTTCCCAGAGATACAATCATCTTCCTGCTCTCTGGACTCCAGTGTGGATCTGTCTCAGCTCCTCCATCATACTTGACCTTCTTGACTTTGGTCTGGACCACCGGGAAGTGGATGTACATCCCAGTCAGGGTCTTGGGCAGCTCTCCTCCCTCTCTGGTTTTTAGAACATCCTCCAGAACTGAAGCAGTGATCCAGCAGAAGACTGGGATGTGGCACATGATGTGGAGGCTTTGTGATGTCTTGATGTGGGAGATGATCCTTCTGGCTGGATCCTCATCTAAGAACCTCTTCCTGAAGTACTCCTCCTTCTGAGGGTCAGTGAACCCTCTGACCTCTGTCACCATGCCAACACAGTCAGGAGGGATCTGATTGGCTGCTGCAGGTCGTGTGGTTATCCAGAGGCAAGCAGAGGGAAGCAGGTTCCCCCTGATGAGGTTAGTCAGCAGCACATCCACTGAGGTGGACTTCTTAGGGTCGGTTAGAACTTTAGTTTTATGGAAGTCCAGAGGAAGTCGACTCTCATCCAGACCGTCCAAAATGAAGACAACCTGGAACTCTTCAAAGCTGCAGATTCCTGCTTCTTTGGTTTCAGTAAAGAAGTGATGAACAAGTTCCACCAAGCTGAACTTTCTCTCTTTCAGCACATTCAGCTCTCTGAAAGTCAGTGGAAACAAGAACTGGATGTCCTGGTTGGCTTTGTCTTCAGCCCAGTCCAGAGTGAACTTCTGTGTTAAGACAGTTTTGCCAATGCCAGCCACTCCCTTTGTCATCACTGTTCTGATTGGTTCATCTCTTCCAGGTGGGAGTTTAAAGATGTCTTCTTGTCTGATGGTTGTTTCTGGTCTGTTTGGTTTCCTGGAAGCTGTTTCAATCTGTCTGACCTCATGTTCATCATTGACCTCTGCAGTTTCTCCCTTTGTGATGTAGAGCTCTGTGTAGATCTGGTTCAGAAAGGCTGGGTTTCCTGCTTCAGTGATCCCCTCAAACACACACTGGAACTCCTTCTTCAAGGTAGATCTCAGTTTATGTTGGCAATTTCCTGCATGGGTCCCTAAGTTAATACAAAAAAAGTTAACTCAGTAATTAAAGTTATTGGCTCCCGTGGGCTCACCACCTGCAGGGGCCATAGTAGTCGGGTGCAGTGTGAGCTGGGCGGCTGCTAGAGACGGGGACCCTGGCGGTCTGATCCTCGGCTGCAGAAGCTAGCTCAAGGGATGTGGAATGTCACCTCTCTGGCGGGGAAGCAGCCTGAGCTGGTAAGCGAGGTTGAGTGGTTCCGGCTAGATATAGTTGGACTCACCTCAACGCACGGCTTGGGCTCTGGAGCCACTTTTCTTGAGAGGGGCTGGACCCTATTCCATTCTAGAGTTGCTCCCGGTGAGAGGCGCCGAACAGGTGTGGGCATGCTCGTTTCCGCCTGACTTGGAGCCTGTACGTTGGGGTTTACCCCGGTGGACAAAAGGGTAGCCTCCTTCCGCCTTTGGGTGGGGGGACGGGTCCTGACTGTTGTTTGTGCTTATGCACCAAAAAGCAGTTCAGAGTACCCATATTTTTTGGAGTCCTTGGAGGGGGTGTTGGAGAGCACTCCTTCCGGGGACTCCCTCGTTCTGCTGGGGGACTTCAATGCTTATGTGGGCAATGACAGCGAGACCTGGAGGGGCGTGATTGGGAGGAACGGCCCCCCTGATCTAAATCCGAGTGGTGTTTTGTTGTTGGACTTCTGTGCTCGTCATGAACTATCCATAACGAACACCTTGTTCAGACATAAGAGTGTCTGATCACCACCTGGTGGTGAGCTGGCTCGGATGGTGGGGGAGGATGCCGGTCAGGCCTGGCAAACCCAAACGTGTTTTGAGGGTCTGTTGGGAACGTCTGGCAGAGTCCCATGTCAGAAAGAGTTTCAACTCCCATCTCCGGCAGAGCTTCAACCATGTCCCGGGTGAGGCGGGGGACATTGAGTCCGAATGGGCTGTGTTCCGTGCCTCTATTGTCAAGGCGGCCAGCCGCAGCTGTGACCGTAAGGTTGTCGGTGCCTGTCGTGGCAGTAACCCCTGAACTCGTTGGTGGACGCCGGCATCAAGGGATGCCGTCAAGCTGAGGAAGGAGTCCTATTGGACTTTTTTGGCCTGTGGGACTCCAGAGGCAGCTGATGGGTATTGGGGGGCTAAGTGGAGCGCAGCTTCAGAGGTCGCTAAGGCAAAAACTCGGGCTTGGGAGGAGTTTGGAGAGGCCATGGAAAATGACTTCCGGGTGGCTTCGAGAAGATTCTGGTCCACCATCCGGTGGCTCAGGAGGGGAAAGCAGTGCTCCATCAACACTGTGTACAGTGGGGATGGGGGGCAACTGACCTCGACTCGGGACGTTGTGCTTTGTGGACTTGGAGAAGGCATTCGACAGTGTCCCCCGGGGACTACTGTGGGGGTACTCCGGGAGTATGGAGTGCCGGACCTGCTTGTACGAGCTGTCCGGTCCCTGTACGACCGGTGCCAGAGCTTGGTCCGCATTGCCATCCGTAAATCAGAGTCGTTTCCGGTAAAGGTTGGACTAACTTTTATGGACAGAATTTCTAGACGTAGCCGAGGTGTTGATGGGATCTGGTTTGGTGGCCTCAGGATTGGGTCTCTGCTCTTTGCGGATGACATGGTTCTGTTGGCTTCATCGGGCCATGATCTTCAGCTCTCACTGGGGCGATTTGCAGCAGAGTGTGAAGCGGCTGGGATGAGAATCAGCACCTCCAAGTCCGAGACCATGGTCCTCAGCTGGAAAAGGGTGGAGTGCCTTCTCTGGGTCGGCAATGAGGTCCTGCCCCAAGTGGAGGAGTTCACGTATCTCGGGGTCTTGTTCACGAGTGAGGGAAGGATGGAGGGGGAGATTGACAGGCGGATCGGTGCGGCGTCTGCAATGATGCGGACTCTGCATCGGTCTGTCGTGGTGAAGAAGGAGCTGAGCCAAAAGGCGACGCTCTTGATTTACCGGTCGATCCACGTTCCTACCCTCACCTATGGCCACAAGCTGTGGGTAGTGACCGAAAGAACAAGATTGCGAATACAAGTGGCCGAAATGAGTTTTCTCAGCAGGGTGGCTGGGCTCTCCCTTAGAGATAGGGTGAGAAGCTTAGTGATCCGGGAGGGGCTCAGAGTAGAGTCACTGCTCCTCCACATCGAGAGGAGCCAGATGAGGTGGCTCGGGCATCTGGTCTGGATGTCTCCTGGACGCCTCCCTGGTGAGGGTTTCCGAGCACGTCCCACCAGAAAGAGGCCCCGGGGAAGACCCAGGACAATCTGGACGGACTACATATCTCGGCTGGCCTGGGAACGCCTCGGGATCCCTCCGGAGGAGCTGGTGAATGTGGCCAGAGAGAGGGAAGTCTGGGTTTCCCTGCTTAGGCAGTTGCCCCCGCGACCCGACTCCGGATAAGTGGCAGAAAATGGATAGATGGATGGATAAAGTTATTGGATTTAATTAATTTGAATATTTGCATCTAAAATGGACATATTCATAGGTAACCCTTCCCAGAAGCTCTCTTTAATTTTCTCCCCCTTCATTAGAGGATCAAACAAGGTTTTAAGAACCGTGACATCATGGTCATTAAGAGTCTTTAACACATCAGGGCACACATCAGAAAACTGCACCCAGACCTCAACAGATGCGTCAGCTCCTTCCCCGAGGAACAGATCCATTCCCTGAGTCAGAGACAGCCAGAGACACATTGGGATCGCAAGGCAACAAGCACATGAATGAGAACTGTGAAACAAGATGGAGGCAAAAGCAGGCAGCACAGTGTTTCAGCACCAGCAATAGTAGCATGAAAAGCAGGCAACTTTTAGTGTTGTGAGGCACCAATGGCTGAAAGCACAAGGCAAAAAGCAACAAAGCAGGAAATTAGCTTAAATAGAAAAAAACAAACTGAGTAAATATGTTTGACATACAGCAAGAAAAGTGAGGAAGATCACATGGAGGACAGTACAGCAGCTAGAGTTGCCTCCCTGGGCTCAGGGTGGTTCCTGAGGAAGTAAAGAAATCCCTGTTCATGATTAATCCATGAAAAACAGCAGGTTCTGAAAGATGAAGTACATGAGCTGATGGGCTGTCACAGGCTGTAGTGCCATCATGGTTCAAGCCAGCCACACTCAAAAAAGTGAACTCAGTGTGTTGTTGAGTAAAATAACTTTACTTGTGTGCAATTTAATAAACATTGCTGTGTTTGGCTTTAAAACATAGCCCACTCTAGTAAGTATACCTTAAAATTTATACTTGTTAAAGCAAAAGAAACAAGCTACGTGAATTCAACATAACACTGTTGAGTAAATCGCACAATCAACTCTGTACGCACTAAGAATGTCCTAGAAGGGTTTCCGTAGGCCTGACATTGCGCATGCTCAGAAGCTGCCTGAGCTGAACTTTGAAAGCAATGCGGTATGCATTTTGGCGGGCGACTGTGGGAACTGCATGGATTTGCATCCATCTCTGAGTAAGTATATTTATTAATGCGTTCTGTGATGTTCAAAGATTATTGCATGGTGAGCGATTAATATTGCCGGTCCATCGCTATTTGTCTGAAAATATATCATACATCCCATGTTAACTAATGTTAATTAGCTAGTTAGCCAATTAACAAAATTGCCAGATGATAGACATACGTTAAATAATCGATTCGACTCTATAATTGTAGTTTAGTAATCTCCTTCTCCGTGTGCAACATTAAATTGGTTTAGTTTAATGGTATTTTATTGGTTACAGGTCATTGTTTGGGCATTAGACGTCTGTTGAACGGTGAGGTGGGCTTTAGAATAGTGGTGTTCATGGTTTTCAAGTTGAGGATAAAAAGTTTTTAAAACACCTGGGTCGAAAAGCAGTGTTATTTGCTTGTAATTTAACTCCAAGTCAAGCCACCGATGTTTGAGTGAGTGGGTGATCAAGAGTGAGGGAGCGTCGGCTCTGTCAGAACAGACAGCTCCGATTACTCATTAAGAGATGGCTCAGCATTTTAAAATTAGTAAGGCTTTGTAAGTATATATCATGAGGTACATTTTGTGATAAAATTAGTGCTGGGCACGTTAACGCGTTAATCGCGTTTTTTTTTTTCTGGCCGCTGGCTTTGATGACAGAAACATGGCGTCCATGTCTCTCTTCCTGCTGCAGCGGTGATGATGTAATCAGGAGAGAGCGGGTTTATTAAAATGAAGAGACGTTTTCTGTCTGGAACTTAAGAAAGAAGAAGAAGAACCAACGTTTCTCTTTGTCAAATTGCATGCAGATAGACAGAACATCGTGATTTTTGGACGGGAAACTTTTTATGTATTATTTTTTTAATAAATGCGGTTTTAATTTATGCAAGACAGCAAAGGTAAGACATGCTTTCTGACTTTTACACACGTGAAGCATAAGTTGGGTCTTCTTCTGCCTCTGGTTCGGTGAATCTTGGTCGTAGCGAGATGAAACTTTCAGCTGTGGAATCTGTGAGCTTTCAGTAGAGAATTCGTTTGTTCGTGTTCATGCCGTGGGGTGGACACGAGGAGACATCATTTGTGTTTACATATGTTTTCGGACTTTGTGTAGCTGCTCTTTTAATTATTGTTGTCTGAACTGTGTTTGTTGGTGATAGAAATGGTTTTGCTGAGCTGGTAGCTGAGATTCTGGACTTTCTGTGGATACCACACATGTTTATAGTTACATCTACAGACCTGACGTTACACCCGGAACGAGATGTTAACCCTTAACTAGTTTAGAGAATTTAAAGGCCAGAAATGTGGATAATGAAGCAGTGAAGCTGCATGGATGGAAGTTATTGTGCATGTTGTGAATATTTCTCTCTCCTCACCATCTAGAAGCTGTGAGATTCTCATCCTGCTTTCTGTCTGTTCACCTGATGCTGATATTCATCACATATTGTTCCTTCTGTGTTTAGAAGGAAGCAGCTTCACAGCTTTAAATCCATCCTGCTGACTTTTTACCTTTTAGTTAGTAAATCCTGAACATTTCATCCTTCTTTGTCATAAGTATTTGATTTTATATATGAAGAAATATTTTATCTGTTGCTGTTTAAAGAGAAAACTGCTGCTAAACCTGTTTATGTGTTTAGTTCAGGGGTCTGCAGCCTTTCCAATCCAAAGAGCCATTTTTCCCTCAGACAGCTAAATAAAACTACTTTAGAGACGCAAATATTACCAGACTTTTCAAAAAGGAAACTTAATATATATTTTTAATGAAGAGCCACCATAGAATATTTATTTTTGAAGAACCACATTTTTAATTTCAATGTTTAAGGTTTTAAAATAAAGAAAAACATAAACCTTTAAAAAAAGAGGATAGACAGACTTTCTGCTAAGGGATGTAGATATTTGTGGAAAATGATGTAAAAGAAAAAAAAAAAAGTCCCTGGTTTCCAACCTAATGACAAGAAAGATAGATTTAAAAAATATTTTAGCCACGTATTTAGAGACATTGTGGAAGGTTCAGAGTTGCAGGTTGGAAACGCCTGATGTCGTGTTTGTAAACCAAAACTTACTGCATTTTGTTTTTATAGCTGTAGGCCTTTTTTAAAGGAAAGAGACATTTTGAGCGTAACGATGCGATTAATCAGTAGACTTTTATTAGATATAGTTTAATAATTTTTTTCTGCTTTTCTTCAGAGTAACCTGTCAAGAAACATGGGATCAGCAGTTCTTCGTATCATCTTTGGAGAAAACGACTCTTCTAAAATAAGTTTGCCTTCAGGAATACCTGATTCTGTTGAGGAACTAGAAAATGAGAGAAAGGGACAATGTGAGGTGTCAGGTGACTTCAGACTGCAATACAAGGACAAGGACTTTGATGAGTTCTTAAATCTGCAGTCTATGTCAGATATTGAAAACAAAGCAACTCTCAAAGTGATTTACCGCTCAAGTACTTTGTCTTCAAGTAACCTTTGCATGTCTTCAGTGGAACCTAGCCTGGATGAGACTGCTTCTGCTTCGTCTGTGGACACTGACATTCTTTCATCTCCTGGCTCATCATCTTGCTCATCATCGTCATCCCTCAGATCTGAGCCATGGCCAGACGTCTTCCCTATACCTGAGTTTGCTCATGATGTTGAGCTGCAGCTCCAGCGTGCAAATTCTGACTTTCAAACTAATGGTATCCTTTTCAGTCCAAGTCCAAGCATGAAATCATGCATTCTTGAACGTCTGGCGTCCCAGATAATCAAATACAAAGCTTATCCATCCAGTGCTGATTTTGATGCCCTGAGTGAAGCCCTCGTGAAGAAACACCTATGTTTAAAGGAGCAGGGTTCTGTTTCAGGCTTTTATGGGTGGAAAATAAGCTTAAAATATAAGATGGCGAACTACAGGACGAAGCTGCGCAATATTGGATGCTCTGAGCTGAATCTGAATTCCTTCAAGCGTAAACAAGGTGTTCCATGCACGTGTCCAAATCAAGTGAAGAAAGCTAGGAGAGCAGAGGTAAACTATTGTCCAGATTATCCAGCAGGACAATCCCAAGAGAGCCATGAAGAAGAGAGGCTGGCACTATTGTCTGAAGTGAGAAAGAGTAACAACCAACAGGTGGTTAAGGAAAAAATGGAACAGACATTTCCTTGCAGGCGTCATGAGGTGATTGAAGATAGGCCTATTATTGCCGAGTTGAAAAGAAGGTGGCCAGCTCTTTTCTCTGAGCATGAGGTGAGTCATAACTTAAGTTATTTTTACATTAATGTTTTTTTTCAAATATAAAAATTATAATGTTAATTGTCCAGAAAAAGCATCGTGTGATGTAACACACTACATTCTTTACCCTCCAAACTTATAATTGAGGGATCTCCCTTATACTTTATTGTTAAATGTGTGTAGGTGGAAGCTGAGTTTATTCGCATCACCACTGCTCCACTGAGACCGACATTTATGCACCAGTTGGATCATCACTCCACAAAGCTCATGACAATCTTCAAAAGGAAGGGAGGAGCAGCAGGACGCAAAATAAGGAGCATCATGGCTGACTTGGATAAGGTATTTTTTCAATTTTAAAAATATTTTGATGGTGATTCTGAACTGAATAGTTGGTCATTCTTACTTCACACAGTTATAAGCTTACCTACGGGTTTGTATGTTTCGCAGTGTGATGTTAGATAGGATAATAGACATTGTAAAGTGGCTCCATTCACTGCAAACCATAAATATGCACAACACACATTTGTGGTCATGTAAAGAAAAACTGAAAAAACATGATTTGTTTATTTTATTCATCCAACTCAAACAGATGCACATCCCACCATGCCAAAAATACCTAAACTTTGCCTGTACATAAATTTAAAAATGCATAGCAAAAGTTAGTAGCCACACTTTGGTGTAAGAGTGATAATCTTTAGGGTCGATTGCTTCACAAATCCAATGACTACATCACCTCTTTAACCCTCCTGACATTGTTCCCTTATTCCCCTGTAGAATGATACCATTGAAATGAGAAGAGCCTGTGTTCTCAAAGCACTAATGGTTTATCTAAATGAGGACCCTGAAAATCTCATAAAAGTGTATTTGGTAAGTATTTTTGTGTCTGATGCTATTGTACTTTCTTTCCAGAAACTCAAAACATGATGTGTTATAACTCAAGGTTTATTGTATTGTTTTAGGACGTTGAAGACCACCAGGACTCCATGGACCAGACAGTCCTTGGAATTTTTGCCATGAAGAAGGAGGGTGCCGAGCCTAAAGATGATCTGGAGGATGTGGGAATCATCATTGAAGGTGTGGAAGTGCTCCATGAGCTTGATAATGTTGCAAATGCCGTCGCCATTTTGTTTGGACTCATATACGCACTGGACTTGAGCTATCCAAAAACACTGATGTACACATTTGAGGTTCTGCAAAAAGTTGTGATGGGACTAGATGGCAACAAACTCTCAAAAAAGGTCCAAGTGCTAAAGAACAAACTGTTTGAAGGGACATTTTAGAGATGTTTTGTGTTGAAGGAAGGATTCCTTCTCAAGTCATATGGTTCATAATGTATTTGCCCGTTCCTCACTGAATGTGGTGGATTTCGTTTCTTTTTCTTTTTTTAAGCCTTTGAGAGTTAATTTTATAATTGCATAGAGTTGTTTTTTTTTAAAGCTCTACATGCCGATGTGACAGGGCAGAAGCAAGTATTTTGAAGTATTTGTTGTATAACTTGTTTACTCCATTCACGATGGTTTATGTTAAAACAGGGTGTCCGCGCAGTGGTAAAAGGTAGTAAAAGGTAGTAAATAAAATCAGCCGAAATTAAGGCCCTTTAAAGGTAGTAAAGGAAACATACATAAACTGACTTGGTAGTAAATTTTTCATCACTGCCTCAATATATTATGAGTTTCCCGTTTAATGCTAAATATTTGGATGTTCACGTTTTAATTTAATCTAATTAAAAAATATATGTTATAGGCGCTAGCAGGACCTGATCGAGCCAGAGCTGATAGCCAATCAGTGACGCTGACGACATTTGTTGTCTTTTGCCTCTATCTCTCTGGCCTCAAATCAGACCTGAGTTGGCTATCGGTGTGAAAATGGGAAAATGTAAGTTTTCGCAAACATGGCTTGATTATCCATCATTCAAAGGCTGGCTTAAACCGGTCATGGGGAATGACCGGGAAGCATTTTGCAGTTTGTGCAAAAAAAAAAATCAATCTAACATGGAACGGCATTACCGCCATCAAATCCCACGGACAATCCGCCAGTCACCAGCAGCGGATTCGCGCGCGAGGGGAACAGCAGCCCATTTTCTTATTCTGTGATGCTACAGGGACCAGTACACCACCTCAGCAGCAATTCACTGCCACTAGGACAACGACCGCTGCAGCAGCCCCACAGCAGTCCTTCCTGTCTCCAACGTCAGCTCTTAGAGCTGAGGTTCTCTGGTGCCTGAACACCGCAGCCAACCATCACTCCTACAATTCAAATGACGGTATTGGGGAACTATTCAAAAATATGTTCACTGATTCCGATATTGCCAAAAGTTTCACATGTGGCAAGGATAAGACTGCTTACGTCATTGGATTCGGCATTGCGCCACATTTTAAAAAGGTGCTTATCAAAAGCGTCAATGATGCAGGGCCATATGTACTCATGTTCGACGAGTCTATGAACCAGTCGCTAAAGCAAAAGCAACTGGATATTCACATACGCTTCTGGAAAGATGACCGTGTGATGTCTTCATACTTTGGGTCACAGTTCCTGGGGCACGCAAGGGCTGAGGACTTGCTGCAAAACATCAAAGTAAGTGATTTTATTGTTGTTTTTTCTGTCTTATCTGTTGTTAAATGCTCATTTGGACTCCTCCGGGCTTCAGCCATAGCTCATCCTGGGCTGTTGACAACTAGCTTGTTGCAATAGCAAACCTCATCAAGCTAGCTAACTAATTGCTACGTAAGCTGGATAAGGCTGTGCATGCGTGTGTTTGTGTACAGAGGGGTCTATAATTTACATTTAAATTTAATTTAAATTTGGTTAATATTTCTGAAAGATGAATACTGCAAAGGAAAAAAATGTTTGGCAGATACTGTCTTGCACAGTTTTTGAATAACCAAAAAACTTAAGATAACAGTTCTTATTTTTAAATCTTTTTTGTGACAATCCACAGGAATGTATTGTACAGCTCAACTTGAGACACCTACTGTCTGTCAGTATGGACGGCCCGAATGTCAATTTCAAAATGCTGGAACTCCTTCAGAATGAGTTTCATGGGGATGCACAACTCATTAGTGTTGGCAGCTGTGGCTTGCACACCCTCCACAATGCCATGAAGGCAGGATTCACAACATGGCATGTAGACAAGCTGTTGAGAGCCATGCATTACATCTTCCACAATGTTCCTGCTCGTAGAGAAGATTACACCAGCACCACAGGATCTTCTACCTTTCCACGATCTTTCTGTGGCCACAGATGGGTGGAAAATGTCCCTGTGGCTGAGAGAGCTGTCGACATCTGGCCCATGCTTTTAACATACATTGATGCCGTTGAGAAGAAAAAAGTGCCAAACCCCCACACGGCCTCACATGACACCCTTCTGGCAGCACGTGCTGATGATTTTAAAATACCAAAACTCCAGTTCTTCTTGTCAGTTGCACGAAGCTTCAACCCATTCATGACCAAATACCAGACCGACGAGCCTGTGCTACCCTTTTTGGCTAAAGATCTAACAGAACTCCTGATGGTAATTACTGTAGAGACGTATTGATTAATTTGAATGTGATTTATCTGTATCAGTTGAGAGGTGTGGCTTAATAACTAAAAGTTTTTCTTGTAATTTTAAGGGTTTTCTGCGGCGATTTGTTAAACGGGAACTTTTACAGGACCGTAGCTCGCTGCAGCTCCTCAAAATCCAGGTGTCAGAGGAGAAGAACTGGGTCTCTCTTAAAAATGTGGACATCGGCCTGGGTGCTGAATCTGCAATCAAGGTAACTTTTGTGCGGTATCGTGTGTGTATTGTGCAGTTGGCACAAATAAAAAGTTAAACTGTTATGTAATAAAGTAAGAATTGTCTGATGATTATTTAACCACCTCTGTGGTAAGCAATGTAGCTGTCTCAATTGTGTATCTTCTTAACTTTAGTTGTCTTCACCACCAGGCCTTTGGTCCTGTGGCTTAAACGGAACCACGGCCATGAGGATGACCTCATTGTCACTCTTGTTACATTGCTTGAATTGTTTTTAATTTGTAACTTTTCATAGTTTCATCATTGCCAATCACTGCTGTGAATGAACGTTAATGTTCTTTATTTGTTAGGCCCTGCAGAGCAAACCAGGATACAAGATAGGGGAGCTTTCTGTGCTAACCTTCAGACGAGAATGTTTGCAGTGCCTTGTTAAGGTGGCTGGGAAACTGCAGGACAAATCCCCCTTAAAGTTTCCTCTGGTTAGGCACATTGCATGCCTTGATCCCACAAGAATCTACCAAGAGCCAGAGTGGTGCATCAAGCAAATGAAGAGTGTAGTGCAGACATTTCTTCAGGGCAAGCAATTGACAGGTGGCATTCCAGCTGGTAAGAAAATATATATGTGTAGGGGCAGTAGAAGTGGGATAGCCATTCAAATGAAGGCGAAGTTCTGAGGGTGTCATTGATGCTATTTATTGATGCTATTCTACCTTTTTACCCTGTGGTGTGCGGAGTGTTAACAGTTTTGTAGTTATTAAAAAATACTGTGTGCATGTTGGCTCTCTGAGAAGCTGTGATATTATACTTTGTATTATGCTGTTAAGGAGACAGCAATGTGCTTTAATTTAGCAAATTATTATATCTTAATTTCTTTTACAATATTGTAGGTGATGTTATCATGCAGCAGTTTGCATCCTTGACCTCAGTGGAAGGGAGAGCTGAACGTTTCCTGTCCTTCAAACCAATGAAGGAGCGCCTTGATGTGTTTCTTTACACAACCCTCAGCACGCCTTACCCTGACTTACTACGGTTTTGCAAGAGTCTCCTTCTGCTGTCTCATGGCCAAGCCACTGTTGAAAGAGGATTTTCAGTCAATAAAGAGGTGGAGACATGTAACCTCCAGGCTAACTCGCTGGAATCACTGCGATTAGTCTGTGACCAGATCAGCAGTTGTGGGGGTGTTTTAAAGGTGCCTCTGACAAAGGAGCTCCTTGCCTCTGCTTCATCTGCAAGATCTCAGTATAGACTGTACCTGGAGAATGAAAGAAAAATGAAGGAGAGTGCCACACATGCTCTAAAGAGAAAGGCAGCTGAGGAGGAGCTGTTGGACCTCAGAACCCAGCGTGAGGTACTAAGCAGTGTCTGTGAGTCACTTCAAAATGATGCAGACAAGATGGCCGAGCAGGCTGAGGGAAAGGCTGGGTCCAAAATGGCCGAACTCATAACAAAGTCCAACACACTGCGTAGAAGACATAAAGACAAAACAAAAGAGCTCTGCCAACTGGAAGAAAGGATTAAGGAGAAGTCATCACAGCTGAGACTTATGTGACTGTGCCTCTCACAATCTGTGTCTCTTATTCTTTCCACCACTGTCATTCCTTTCTTCTGCCATCATGGTAGAACGGCACACGCTTAGCACCCTGTAGACCTGCATTCAAGGTCAGGAAGGGTGCTCTCTCCTTAGCTACAAGGGACAACTGTTACAACTTCCCTCTGTTAAAATTTAATTGGGGGAAATGTTCAAACTGTTATCTGTTTATTTGCATCAACCAATAAATACCAATTGTTACCACTCTGTGCACTTTGGACAGTTTTTGAATACACAGTGTAAGTTATTGTTAGAAGTGATGAAGATGATGAAATCAGCTGTTCTGATAACTAACGACTTTAGTCAGTGTGTGAGAACGTGTGTTTTGTTTATTATTGTGTGAGTGTGTGACACTTTAGTTATTTTTATGAATGTTTATGGCCTTTTTCAAATGTAATTGTACCATGGCTACCTTGCCCCCCTTCCTTGTTCAATGTCGTGTAGGTTGTAAAAACTATAATAAAGGTAGTAAAAAGGGTAGTAAAAGGTGGTAAATTCAACTCAAGAATTCCTGCATATACCCTGTAAAAAGAAAAGTGAGTATATAAGGTTTCATGGTGTTACCAATGATTGTTAGAGGAAAAAGGTAGATAAGTCCTGTAATTGATTTTAGCAGGAAACATTTTTATTTAGAAATTTTATTTAGAAATTGGAAAACTACATATTTTCTTTAACATGCAGGAGTAATTTGGGGGTATTATTCATGTTTGTACCACAAACATATTGCCATTAGTGTTTTATTTCTGATGGTTGTATTGTTCTATTGGCAATAAATAATGTTTTTCACAGAACTAAGGTGTTCTGATTTGAATGTACTTAACAGCATTGTGTGGAAATTGTTGACATAACTAGGTTTAATAAGTCCAACATAAATTCACTAGCTTTATACAATGAAAACTATTTAAATGCTGCTTATTCAAGTAAGTTAAGTTGGAACTACAAGGAGCTGTTTATGTTACTAAATGCAGCTGTGTTAGAATTACACACGTGAGTTGTGTTAGAGTAATGAATGTCTGTTTAGTTAGCTGAACACAGTCTGATCAATTAAATATAACTTGACCAGAGAATATTGAAATGACTTAATACAGTCTTGTTGGTTTCACACAGGTTAGTTCTTTCCTCTGTAATTATAGTATTAAATTAGTTTGAACACAACACAGTTATGTGGAAATTGTTGACATAACTAAATTAAGTAGATTGGACAACTTATTTTTTTTGAGTGCACCATTATTCCAGTATTAAAGTCTCCACTGTCTTTACCACCCTGTGGGCCTAACATCTGTGATCATGAAATGTTTTGAGAGGCTAGCAATAGCACACATAATAAACATCATTAACAGCACTGTGGACCAGTATGCCTACAGAACAATCAGAGCAGGTCTGACACAGCAATTGCCATCCATCAGACATCTCACGTGCCTAGAGAAGAGATTGGGCTTCTCTTCCACAATTTCGGCTCTGCGTTTATGATAATTCCAGGAAACCCGGTGAAAAAGCAGGAACTGTGTAACTCAGTGCTGGACTTCCTTACCAACAAAACACAGACTCTAAGGACAGCAGTCGCTCGTCTTCACCACTCACAGTGAACACTGGCTCCCCTGAGATGTGTGTCCTCAGCCCCCTGTTTTACACAGCTGTCATATTGTCTAATACACCGGTGATATGGCCTTATTGGGTCTAATCTTCCACAACGATGAGTACAGACAGGAAGCCAGTATCTGGAGTGCTGGTGTTAAGGTAACATCAGCATAAATGTGGTGAAGACTCAGGAGTTAATTGTGGATCTTAGGAATAATAATCACCCCAATCCCCTGCTATGTTTTAGGGGCACATCAGGTGGAGAGTGTCTTGTCCTGCTCCATCACAGTGTTTTGGTAGCTGCTCTGCACAGGACAGGAAGGCACCGCAGCAGGTGATCAAAGCAGCAGGTGAGATCGCAGGTTGGTGCATCTGCATCAGTCACTGCAGGGCTTTGGATAATGAAGGATTCCTCCGACCCTGTTTTGGAAGAAAGTTGTGAAGCATCAGGGCCAGAGAGTCAGGCTTGTGAACAGCACACACCTCACACAGACTCCTGTGCTGCTATGTGCAGCAGTTGTTCTTATGTTTCTTTTTAATCTATTTTCATGTATCTATTATATTTTTTAACTATTATTTTACCCTCTTATTTATTGTGTTCTCCAGACCCTGAGACCCTTCTGTTCATTGTTTGTTCAGCATGATGACTCTTTCATTTTCAACATATTAGCATATTCATATACTAATATGTTTTTATCAGTCACTCTTAACACTGAGCCAAAAACGAAATATCCCACTTTGCTTCAATCTTTAGAGAAATCCTCTTACTGCTCTGCAGACGCTCAGCCAGCTCCTCCTGCTTCATCCTCCTCAGGAAGTCCACTGTGATCTTCACTAACGCCTCCCTGCTGATCCTCTGCTCCTCATCCTCATCTTCCAACAAAGAGCATTCTGGGTAAATTGGACTCAGAAGCTTCTGGATCTTCTTCAACTCGTTCTTCACAAAAGTGATGATGTTGTCCTCCAGCAGCTGGAAGAGAAACGATATGAAGAACACAATGAGATGGAGCCAAACATCACACATCCACTGGTCTACAAAGGTCAGCATGGAGATGATGTGGACAGAAGAGATGGAGAAGTAGTTGTTGTACATGTACAGACCATAAATATGGAGTCCAGCTGTGTTTGATGCTGCTGGGCAGACTGACCAGTGGGACGCTCTGAGCTCTGCTGGTCCACTCTGTGGAGGAATCAGGAAGAATCAGGTCTTTTCAGTCATAAAGACTTTCTGACTGTAAATGTTCACAAATCATTTCAGTTATTAGTTGTAAATCCAGCTTTGAATAGAAATCGGTCTTAAAAATTCAAGTTTGTGCATGTGTAGAAAAAAAAGAAAGAAATAAGTGATTTAGTAAACGTCTGTTCACAGACGCAAAGCAAAGAAAAATGTTAACAAACTTGTAATTGTGGATTTTTGTCTTCACATCTTTAACTGATTAACGGTCCAGTCAGCTAACAGATGGCTTTGCTGCCTTCAGCTCCACTAGGAGTACATTTTAGGAATTTAGGTGGGTTATAATTTACAGTACTGTAGGAAATAAACATGTTACCCCCCCGTCTGCCTACAGTGCCCCCTGATCAACAATAATACCTCAGTGTAAAACAGAACATAGAACATATCTGGTGGTGATAACGTCACTTTAATCCAGCTGTTAATAATAATATTATAATAAAGTTATTTGAACAAAATATTAAAAAAATTAACCTACTTAAGTCGAATCAGTGTAATTAAGATGAGTACATGAGGAATGGTGACGTCGGGGAGCAGGATTTCCCACAATGCAGTTCGCTTCTATTAACAACACATTAGAGACACTTTGGCAGATTAGTAATGGCTGAAATTAAACAATACTTCTTTCTTTTTACTTCATTTATCAGGCTGATCAACAATTCAAATACCACAAAAAGGTTTTTATTGGTCTCAAATGTCTAAAATAAACTGCCATGTCCAGTCATCCAAGTAAAATATCTCAACCTGTCTCTAGTTTAGTTTTCTTTTATCTTCTGGTTTTGCAGTATTTATGAACAATAAAAAGTAAAAAGAAGGAAACGTCATCCTGTCATCATCTCTAGCTCCAAAGCTCCTGGCGTGAGGAAACCCGTTCTCAGTTAAACAGACAGGAAAACATGTCCTGGTCTGCAGTTATCCGGCCAGCTGCTGCACAAAGAGGTCTGGAACCCGTCAGCACCAAGTCCTGCTACAAAGCCAGAACCATGTTCAGTCCTTCGGTTGTTTTAAGTGGGACGGAGATGAAATCATCATGTGTTGAAGCATCTCCTCTTATTTATGACATTTATGAAACATTTTTTATGTAAATTCGTGAACTTACAGGAAAATCAAATTGATGACTTTCGGTTTTTAAAACTAAAACCGTTTTAGTTAATTATACTTAATCACTCGACAGAAACATATTTTTTAAGGAGTTTGTATATATTTTTAAGTAAAGCTAACTCGGTAGATTTTACAGTGCATAGCCCGTGTCTGAGGCCTAGCGGGTCTGACATGTAGCTCCTGGGTTTCTCGTACTTCCTGTGAGCGCTGCGTGGTCTGACCTTCAACAGTCTCTCAGTCTATGTCCTGCTAACCTTTCCCAGACTGAGGGGCAGCAGCCGGTGCTTGTCTGAGACCTTGCTGATGCATTTCCTCCTGATCCCTCTGATAACACACATGAGGAACTTACACTGGTGACGATCAGTGAATTAGAGTATCAGCAGCACCTGCTTTGTTCTGACCCTTTCGATCCCTGAGGAAGCAGTAAGGAGTTTGTTTCACACACTGACTCGGACTTTAAGCTTTTGTTCGGTTAAAACGTCACAGTGTGGTGCGGCATGTTATCTGTCTGAGAGTTTCATCTTTTACACTGAACTACAAGACCTGAGGCCTCATTTATCAAACTGTACGTAGAAAAGTAAACTACAGGCCAAGTTTCTCTGCAGACTGCCTGATGCTGTTGTTGAGAATCTGTTGCTTGTTTTCATGGTGCCGTTTACTGCGATGAGGTTCCCTGGTCCATTGGCTGAAAAACACCCCCAAAGCTTCAGGTTCCCACCCCCATGTTTGACAGTGGGGATGGGGTTCTTAGGGTTTAAGGCTTCTGCTTTTTTATGCCAAATGAAGGACACGTCACTGTGGCCGAACAATTCCACTTCTGTTTCATCTGACCATAAAACAGAAGACCAGACGTCTTCTTCTTTGTTCAGATGAGCATCTGCAAAGGCCAAGCGGGCTTTTGTGTGCCTTATCTGGAGAAGTGGCGTTCTCCTAGGTCTGCATCCATGGATTCCAGCAGTGTCTGTTGGACTGTCTGCCTTGAGACGTTGCCACCAGCAGAGCCCAGATTCACCAGGATAGCCTTGGCGGTGACCCTTGGATTCTTTTTCACCTCCTGGCCAGCACAGGTGTCACTTTTGGCTTCCGACCACATCCTCTGAGATTTCCCACAGTGTGAAATGTCTTTTTATTTTTTAATAATACTTTCCACTGTAGCCACCGGAAGGTGAAAACATTTAGATATGGCCTTATAGCCCTTTCCTGACTTGTGAGCAGCCACAATGCACAGCCAGGTCCTCAGCGAGCTCCTGTCTTCGCCATGACTGTCCACAAACCAGCTGCAGGTAATTAGGATGCTTTAAAACACCTAAACTATTTAGACTGTTTGGAAAGGTCTAGAACTTTGGATTTTCCCAAAGACTGCATGGCAAATGGTGTGAATAATTTTGGACATGCCACTTTTTGTTCAAATGTAAATAAAAGCTAAGAAATATATATTTTTTCCACGATGAAGCCTCTCGTACGTCATCTTATAATCTTCTGGGCGACGCCTGTGTCATTTCCAATCAAGAAAAACGCTGCTGGTTGAATAAAAGTAACTTTAACTTTAATTTGCCAGAGATATGAATAATTTTGGGATTGACTGTATTCGCCTGTAAGATTGTAATTTTCGATATGAAGATCAATATAGAATCAATCCATCCATCCATTATCTACCGCTTATCCGGAGTTGGGTCGTGGTGGCAGCCGTCTTAGCAGGAAAAACCAGACTTACCACATTCACCAGCTCATCCGGGGGGATCCCGAGGTGTTTCCAGGCCAGCTGAGAGATGTGGTCCCTCGGGGGGGCAATGAGCATGCCCACGTCTGGTCCCTCCCCTACACACCTGTTTACCATGAGCGACCCTATCAGGGGTATAAAGCCCCCCGACAACAAGGCCACAAGGATCGTCAGGATGCGCAAAAAAAATAAGGTGGCGGCTCAGGGAGGAATCAATATAAAATATAAAATATCAGGAATTTCCGTTTATATTATACCAAAGTAAGAGCTGTAGTATGATTAAAATGATATGTGGCACTACAACAGGTCTTGTAGTTATTGAATATTTATTACTTATTTAAATGATGAAAAACATCCTAAAAATACATGTAAGCGTGTTTTACCAAAGTAAGAGCTGTAGTAGGATCTATAAGAGATGGTTTATTAGTACTGTGAGTTTGGTGGCACTACAACATGTCATATTGTAGTTATTACATATTTTCCTTTGATATTTTTTTCGGTGTTAGAATTTGCAGACGGTCCCTGCCCAGTCTGACACTGGCAGGTTCCACATAGAGTCTAATGCAAGTCTCTCAGCTCCTTTTGATGAAAATACGATTGTAGCTCGCAGTCTGTGTAGCTGGGATTGTGGTGTTGTGTTGGTTTTGTAGAAGCAATGTTCCGTTGATGAGTTATTGATCCAGAAAAGCCGAATCTGTGAATATGTTTCTAACTTTAGGGAAGTGGTTCACAGCTGGAACTGGAAGAAAAGTCGTTTTTACTGCAGCCTAAAGCTCTGATGACTGAAAGAGATTTTCCTGCCTGAATCAGGCGGTGAAGAAGAAGTCTGGGAATCCACAAACAGGAACATTTCTGTGGGATTTTCTTCATTCATTTAGAAAACTGCTGCTCTTACCTTCAGAAGCAGCTTCACACAACCGGAGGGAAAGAAAGCAAATTAAAGAAGTTTCCTTCCTTATTCTTGTCTTTTGGTATAACTTTATTTACAAGAGACAAAACGATAACAGCATGTTCAAGTCGTACAAGCGGATTCTGTGCATTAATAATTCTGATGAACACCTGAGAATAAAATTAAATCACTTTTATCTGTGTGATGAAAAATCCACTTTATAAGCCAGAGGGTGACGTGAACTTTTCCACGGGTTATCAAACAGAACTGCTTCTAGAAAGAGAAAAATGGTTATGATATGAGCAGATAAACTACAGTAGCTTTTAAAAGTCACGTTTACGACCACAAACATAAATATATTTTACTGGAATTTTATGTGAAAGACCAACACTAAGTGGCACACACAAAGAATACAAAGAATATTACACATGATTTTACATTTTTTAATAAATAAATAACTGAAAAGTGCAGTGTGCAGGTATTCAGCCCCTTTTCTCTAGTTGCTGAATGATCGAATGTTGGTCTAATGACAGAGTCCAGCTGTGTGAAATCTAATTTCAGTACAAATAAAGAAGTTTGTTTATAGAATAGTGGAAAACAAACAGCATCATGAAGTCTAATGAACACACCTGACAGGTCAGGGATAAAGTTGTGGAGAAGGTTAAAGCAGGTTAAAAAAGATTTCCTAAGCTTTGAACGTCTCATAGAGCACTGTTCAACCCATCATCTGGAAATGGAAAGAGTGGTTGCAACCCTACCAAGACACGGCGTCCACCTAAACTTACAGGCCGAACAAGGACAGCACTGGTCAGGGCTGCAGCCACGAGGTCCATGGTGACTCTGGATGAAGTGCAGAGAACCACAGCTCATGTGGGGGAAACTGTCCACAGGACAACTGTTTGTCATACACAGCACAATCTGGCCTGTACGGAAGAGTGGCAAGAAAAAGTGGGAGACACAGCAAACATGTGGAAGAATGTGTTCTGGTCAGATGAGACCAAAATTAAACTTTTTGGCCTGAAAACACTGTGTGGTGGAGAACAAACACACCATCCCTACTGTTAAACATGGTGGTGGCAGCATCATGTTCAGGTGGAGGGACAGGGGAGATGGTCAGAGTCGATGGATGGAGCCAAATAGAAGAAAACCTGTTTGAGTCTGCACTTGAGACTGGGACGAAGGTTCACCTTCCACCAGGACCCTGATCCTAAATATGAATCCAGGGCTAAAATGGAACGGTTTAAAGAAGAACATCCATGTGTTAGAACGGCCAAAGTCCAGACCGCAATCCAACTGAGAATCTGGGGGAAGATCTGACAGCTGCTGTTCGGAAGCCATCTAATCCAACTGAGCTTGAGGTGTTTTGCAAAGAAAAATGGATGAAAAATTTCCAACTCCAGATGTGCAACGTTGGTAGAGACATCCTCCTAAAGACTTGCAGCTGTAATTCCACCAGGTATTTTTTAAGGGAGCTGAATCCCTTCACACACCACACTTCTCACTTTTTTATTTATTAAAAAAACAAGGTAAAATCATGTGTAATATTCTTTGTACTTCATAATTGTGCCACTTTGTGTTGGTCTTTCACATAAATTTTTGTATTATTATTGTACTTTTATGTACAATAAAATATATTTACTGTATGTTTGTGGTCATAACGTGACAAAATGTGGAAACGCTCAAGGAGTGTCAGTACTTTCTCAAGCCACTGTAAAAGAGAGAAAAAGAAAAAAGATTCTACCAAAATGAAAGCCAAAACATTTCCACATGGTGGCTGAACCAGTGAGCTGTCTCACTAGATCTAGATGGAACTGGACTTCTTCTGTACTTTGTTGATCAAGTATTTTATTATTCTGGAATCAAAAGCAAAGTGGAAAGGAACAGCTGTGGGTCTTCATTGTTTTATAAAGTGTGAATTTCACTGCAGATGGTCTGAAGTTCAGAACTACTCTGTTACTTTTGGCCAAGGCAGTTTATTTGTACAGCACATTTCACGTACAGGACAACTTAAAGTGCGTCACATAAAACATTAACAGCATTACAGCGGGGCATTACAAGCGCATTAAAACAGAAAAAAGCTGAAGTAAAATAAAGTTCCAGTGTGGGGAATTAACAGCTGTTCTTACAAAAGGCAGCAAAGAGAAAAGTTTTAACTCTGATGTAAAACTGCTGAGTCAGCAGACCTGCAGGATTCTGGGAGTTTGTTCCACATGTGAGGAACATAAAAGCTGAATGGATTCTGGTCCCAAACCATTCAGGTCTTTGTAAACTAACAGCAGGAAGCCAGTGTAAAGATCTGAGAGCTCACATTAAAATACCAATATTCCTCCTCCCCTCCCAAACACCCAAGAATGACTAAGAGGAAAACATGGACTATTCTAAAGTGGCTTCTATGAGCCCTGAACTAAATCCTACTGAGCATCTTTGGAAGGAGCTGAAACATGGCGTCTGGAAAAGGCTCCTTCAAACCTGAGACAACTGGAGCAGTTTGCTTATGAGGAGTGGATCAAAATACCTGCTGAGAGGTGCAGAAGTCTCATTAACAGTTACAGGAATCGTTGGATTGTTTGATATTGGGTCGAAAAACCCCCAATGAGACTCTGGAAACCACAGGTAAACCTGCAGTGCTCTCTTGGGAAAATATGGACCTATGAGATCTTTGATATACAATGAAGCTTGGCCATAGAGAGCTTTATATGTGAGGAGAAGAATTCCCAATCCCAATCTGTTTCTCCCCTCAAGGTCAGTTAGTTTAGCCTTCAGCTTTGTTTTATCAGTTTGAAGCTGAGCGCATAAAGTTTCAACCTCCTCCAGCCGTGTCAGCATTTTCTTCTAGTGACGACAGTCTGTTATGGTCTCTAGCAACAGTTTTTTGGACTCCGTCCAATTTGTTGTTAAATTCTTGGAAGGACATCTTGAGCTCGGAGGGCTGATCTGTGTTAGCTAGTGGTGCTATAACAGTCTGTCTTTTCACCTGGTTTAGTGGTTTATGTATGTTTTTTCACACAGGTATTGGTTTTGTAGTATCAGAGCACTTTTATGAATACCAAGTACAATTACACACACAGTATCGGACCGATACCTGATACTGGTATCGGTATTGGTGCATCCCTAGAAGAAATGGTTTAATTTTCCCACTAACGAAGGACTTACATCAGCCAGGGAATGTTTATGACCTTTGTAATCCATAACGTTCCTCAGTTCTTGCCACATACATCATACATATATACATACTGAGTTTCCAATATTACTGTACTGCCACTTCACGGCCTTCATGTCCCATCAGAGCTGTTAGACGGCTGCTTTATACATGGACAAGCCGCCAGCCTTTGTATTCCTCCATGATGGTGTCATGGTCTGCTTTACCAAAAGCTGGCAGTGGTTTGGCCGTATAGCAGTGTAGAAGTAGTCCAGCATGTTACTGCTTCTGGTTGGACAAATTATGTGCTGTTAAAAATTCAGCAAGCTCATTAAAAGCTGCATTCAGCTTGGGGTTGTTTTGGTTCTTGTTGGTAAAGAAATAAAGGGAAAGTTTCTCTGAACCGTTTAACCAACAGTGTGAAGTTCATTATTATTAATAGAACCGTTTAATAGTAAGAATAGCTTCTGTTGTTTGTTCTAATCCTCCTTGTGGAAATAAAAAATAATAATCCTTTAACATCTTATTGTTATTTACTCTAAATTACATTGTATCGATAAGAGCATTAATAAAAATCGGTATCAATACGGAGTATCAGTATCAGTATCGATAAAATCACGATATACATCCCTAGTGAAGATAGAAATATTCTCTAATCCTTCACATTATTTTTAAATTCTAAGACAGAGAACAGTCGACAAGAAATAGTTCATTCATTGAAAAGTTTGAGTCAGATTTTGGGTTTGTGTCTTCCTTCTTCCTGCAGAGGTTGCCAGGATTCAGACTGTCTTTGTGAAGATGGTGTCAAGTATAAACTCCCTCTCTAAATCATTTCACACACAAAGGGGCCTCCAGGAGCTGTACAAGGTTTTCTTTTTATACTTTCTTAACAAAGTAATTCAGCTTCGGGGCAAGCTTGGAAGAAGAAAAGTACAAATAGCAGAGTCTTGTATTTGTAGAGTCTGCCAACTGCAACGCTGGTTCCCCTCATTCCAGCCTACAAGCCGAAACTAAAATATGCCAAGCCCAGGGCCGTGCAGAGAGCTCCGGAGGGACGGGTTAAAAAGTTAAAGAGGGGCACATGGAGCAGAAACATGAAACACCAAACAGACACTGATCTGCAACTTAACTGGTTGAATTGCAGCAACCCATATTCCTAAAGAATGTCCCCTTTAATAACAACAAACCACACACAGATCTTCGTTGGGGGTCAGTGCAGAACGAAGGTTTACCTGATGGGTGCGCTGTGACCTAATCTGAGCCAAGACCAGTTCCAGCTGCATCCAGCTGGTTGACCACCACATCTTCCTCTCCTAACACACTCATCCAGTGTAGTGTCAGGGTTAACTGGTAGATGGGTGGCTGTTAGTCCAGATGTTAAGTCAGACAGATTTCTGTTCACTTTAGAAACCTGATTTAAAAAGTTTATACCACGTGTATGAGCCCACAGAGTAAACCTGTCCATAACTGGATCTAAAAGGCAAATTTATTTACAGTTACAATAAAGCAGGTGAATAAATAACATAAAGAAAAGTACTATAATAGTATTAATGCTCAGCATCCACACCCGTTTCCTGCCTTCCACTGACTGACATCACTTATCTGATATAAGCAGCGTGTCCTGTTTACAGGACTTCAGAGCTTTTAGGCCTAAAGGTCCCACATGATTCAAAATTCACTTTCTAGAGGTTTTCTAACATCATATGCGTCCTCATAGCCTTTGTTTGAGGCCCAAAAATGAGAAAATTCTGCCTCCTCTCTCACCTGCCTGCTCCACTTTTAGTGAATGTGTACTCAAACAGGTGAGTCTGAGATCTTTAATAACCACTCCCCCCGGTAGAGGATACTGTCATTGACCCGCCCCCCAGCTAGCTGAGCCTGCCTCTAAAATCACCGGGGGGGGGGGGCGCCAACAAAAGCCGGATCCTCTCCCAGAGAGGGCGTGGCCAGGCTCCCCTCATGAACATTGAAAGGTTCAGAAACAGCTGTTCTCTGTAGAGTTCATAGAGCCTCATCTGGAACGGCTGAGATGAAGAACCGAGGCTGAATTTGGGGTAAAACACTTTGAAAAAGATGCTGTTGGACCCGTATGAAGTTTTATAATATGTGACCTGTAACAACAGAGGATCCTAGCCACACCCACTGCCCTGAAATATGACATCAGCACTTTTTTCAAGGAAAAAGTTGGTTGCTGGTGAACATTGGAACTGGTGCATCGAGGACAGAAACTTGAAACTGAAGAGTGACTTGGGCCCTTTTAGCACTGGACTCTTATACAGAAACAAAAAGAATCCCGTTTCTCATCAAGGACGGCGGTAGTAGACGTCACACTTTCAAAAGGTCAGACAGCCATATTTTAAAAAATGTGTGCTTGTTGCTGTAGATCTGTATGACTCAAAGCTCCTGGTTAAAAAACAGCCAGCTGACAGGTACATTGCTCCTTGATTTAATTTACCTTGACGTCTACCTACTCATTCTACAGTCACACTTAACAGGGGCAGAAAGTATTTCCTCTTCATGCCAAAGCTATAATAAAACAGCAGATAACGTTAACCATAAAAGAAAATGCAAGTCTAATTTTTCATTAACGCTGAAAACTGTCGTCACCATCTCTCACATTTACGCCGCATTAGAGGTTGAATTTGTCGAATATCCAACCAATTTCATCGTGGTCGCCTTGAAACGTGATGCTTGCTTCCATTTGTTGCATGAACAAGGATGTTTGTTCAAGAATTAAATGAACAAGACTATTTTTTTTTACTTATCCTGTCCAGCAGGACAGAATGAAACAAGAACGAGACCATTAAAAACGACTTTAAACGAATTTAATTAATTTCTTCTGTGTTTTGCATGTTGTTGTTTAAACTTTTCCAGATCATCCGTTAGCCTTCTCTTCTCAGGAGCGCAGACAAACACAAAGATGAACGGGACAACGGCTTGTCTTTTACCAAAATTAGCCCGGATTACATCCCAGTTAAGTGTCTGGTCCCGGAGCGCATGAACCTTAACCCACTGTTACCACATTAGTTATGCATTGTCTTAATTTTTTATGATATATTAAAGATTCTAACAGTATAAGAAAATTTTCGCTAAACGTCCCACCGACGAAGAGCTGCTGCACAGCTGAGAGCTCTGACAGCTTCCAGGTGTCTGGTTTGAGGCAGAAACACGGTTAGCTGTCGTTCAGGGTCAGCAGCAGTCTGGAAATTAAAATCCCATTTCTGGGATGTCGATTGGAACTTCCAGACACAGCATCACTTTTCTTTGGATGTGAAAAGCTAGTTGTAGCAGTACGCCTGCGTTCTTAATCTTTTTGCCATGCACAAACTTTGCCAACATGCAGGTCACGTGATCAGGGACGAAAGCTGTGAATGGTCTACAGCAGGGGTGTCAAACTCCGGTCCTCGAGGGCCGTATCCTGCAGGTCTACAGACACCCCTGGTCTACAGCTATCATAGCCATTAGAAAGGAGACATGTTTTTACAGCACATCTGAAATGCTAGTTAGAGAGCAGTTTTTCTTATGCAAACGGGTGTTCATGCAAACATCACAGTCAGTGAACGGGATCCCGTGTTAAATCTGCTGATATGCAACCTCCCTCATATTTCAGGGGTTTGTTGATTCCTAGGATGATAAGACGTTTGAGTTGAAGGCTTGTAAGTGGCTCTAACCTCCCGTATTCAAACCAGTAATTTAGAGGTAGTGAGAGTGTGTTCTGAGATGACCAGAGCTAATCCTCCAGTCATCTGTTTAAAGCTCTTCCACCCTCTCCTCTGGAACTTGAAGCACTCATAACCCAGACCTCCGCCAAGCTATTGTAGTTTATATTTATTTGTTAATTATCATGTATTATTTCTTTAATTAGAAGCTCTAATAGCAAAATTATCCCAAACTCAACGTAATAAAGAATCCTATAAAAAATCCAGGTGGTGATCCAGACTTGTTCCTTTGTTCCTTTTGTGACATTACCTGAAAACTTTATCAAAAGCCAACCATAACTCTGTGAGTTATGTTGGTGAATAGACGCTGCTGTCGGGGACTACGCCCATCTGAAAAGCACACATCAGGTCTCTGTCAAAAAGGCTTATTGGACATTTGGTGTCGTTATAAATGGATGATTTCCAGTGGCTCCAGTTACTGTATCAGTTACTGAGAGTGCTTCTCAAAAACATCTAGTTGAAAGGTGACCTTTTGCAGACCTGTGGTGGAGTAGGACTTCCCCACCCCCACATTGCAACCCTAAGGTGTGGTTCATGTGCCAGTGATTGCAGGGCGGAGCAGAGAACCTTTATATCCTTAAAAATAAGTGTCTGCTCTCTTTCCTTTGTTGTTTTCTTGGCTTCAGAAAGTCTTCTGCATGTTTAGTGTTTTCCAGCAGGTCGTCTGGGCCTCTGAACGGTGTTACCAAACACTTTGTAATGTAGGTCTGAGCTGGGCTCAGTGCAGCTGTTATGAAAGCATTCTTTACCTGCTGATCATAAGATGATCTTGGGTTTGGTGTGTTTGGTCTGGTCAGTCCATTGTTTGTATCAAACTGCTTTCTTTCTGAGTACATCGGTTAATGTTAGTCCAGTCTGCTTGTTTCTATCTGGATCTCATCCTTTCATACAGAGCATCTCCTCCCTGAACTAAATCAGCATTGTTAAATGAGAGAGGATTACATCAGCACCATTCGCCTTCCAGTCTCCAGCAACAGACCTGTGCACCCAAACAACCTCCCAGCACTCTTTCCTCCTCCAAACCATTCAATCTGAAACTCAGCTGCAAACCAGTCACATCTCTCACACATCTTCATCATCCCAAGGCTCGGGAATTCCTTCAGTTGTCTTCATTACGTCAGCGTTCGTTCATGCATGGGTTTGGGTTTGGTACTGCTGTGAAAGGCATGAAATCATCACCTGTTTCATTTGTTTCTGGCTGTGAGTGTGACGTTAGTTCTGGGTTTTAACAGCCCAACCATACCGTCCTTGATCTGGTTTAACAGCATCATTCTTCCAAACCTCTCAGGGCTGGAGGCCTCAGTGTCCCACATGGACCTGTCTGGTGTTGCTGGAGGGGGGTGAGATGTCTGAGGAAGCAGAGGAGAGGGTGGAAGATCATCCAAATTGGGATATAAATTTGTTCCACCTGCTGCTCAATACAGTCAACCAGTCTCTGGCCTCCTCTAGGCCCCACTTCCTTCTCTTTAATCGTTGTACCCACATTTCTGGTCTATATCCTCCACTAGTTTCTTACAACTGGTAACATTAAGCTTCCCATCAAACTTCAACACTTTCAACCATTTCTGAATGTATGTCACATTGTCAGACCTTCTGCAACATAAACTCTGCCTCCCAGACCCACCAGAGTTCCCCAAACCCTCCTGTAGTCCCTGACTACATAAACTCTGCCTCCCAGACCCACCAGAGTTCCCCGAACCCTCCTGTAGTCCCTGACTACATAAACTCTGCCTCCCAGACCCACCAGAGTTCCCCGAACCCTCCTGTAGTCCCTGACTACATAAACTCTGCTTCCCCGACCCACCAGAGTTCCCCAAACCTTCCTGTAGTCCCTGACTACATAAACTCTGCCTCCCAGACCCACCAGAGTTCCCCGAACCCTCCAGTAGTCCCTGACTACATAAACTCTGCCTCCCAGACCCACCACAGTTCCCCGAACCCTCCTGTAGTCCCTGACTACATAAACTCTGCCTCCCAGACCCACCAGAGTTCCCCGAAACCTCCAGTAGTCCCGGATTACCTAAACTCTGCCTCCCAGACCCACCAGAGTTCCCCGAACCCTCCAGTAGTCCCTGATTACATAAACTCTGCCTCCCAGACCCACCAGAGTTCCCCGAACCATCCAGTAGTCCCTGACTACATAAACTCTGCCTCCCAGACCCACCAGAGTTCCCCGAACCCTCCAGTAGTCCCTGATTACATAAACTCTGCCTCCCAGACCCACCAGAGTTCCCCGAACCCTCCAGTAGTCCCTGACTACCTAAACTCTGCCTCCCAGACCCACCAGAGTTCCCCGAACCCTCCAGTAGTCCCTGACTACATAAACTCTGCCTCCCAGACCCACCAGAGTTCCCCGAACCCTCTTGCAGCCTTTTGACAGCTGTCATGAAATGATCCCAGATATGACAAGCAGTGACAATAACAGCACTCTGAGGATCTGTGTTTCCTCTCTGGTCGTCACTCCAATGAATTGGTAGTATCCTGGCCCTGTTTAACGGCCACCCAGACCGGGGGTCTTTGTCTTCAGGAAGCTATGACCTCCCTGTGCAGGGTTTCAGGTCCCGTCCTTTCCATGGAGAGATGTTGGGATCCGGCTCGAAGTACTAAGTTGTTGGATAAAAATAATCTGACTTTAAATCAGGAATGACAGACCAACAGAAACTTGGTAGAATAAGATTTACTTGCAAGGAGTTCACATCAGTACAAAGACACACAAGCTGTCAACCGAAAGAGCCAAATGTGAGCTGAAGATGCAATTATTGAGTGTTAAAACTGTTCTCTTTTTAACAAGGTCAGGTTCAGCTTCACCACGAGAAAAATTAGCTGTGTATCTTCTGACGATATACTCACACACACACACACAGCTACAGTGTAACATTCACTCAATATGATGCAATAGTCTCAAGAGAAAAAAAATAACTATGAAACTATGATCTTTATTTCTTCTAACATAATTAATTCCAAATCATGGATTTTTAGGTGTGTCTCTTCTTAGTGGATCCTTTTGTCCCACCACAATTCAAATTATATTAGTATACTGGTTACAAGAATAACTTCAAAAAGTATAAATCCAAAGACGTGCATGTTAGGTTTGGGAAAACCTTGTAAATGAGACTGTGTAAAATTAAAGGTTAAAGGTTATTTAAAGGTGATAGCTACAACTTTTTCATCAAAAAAATTAATTAAAAACAAATAATACGTCCAAAGAACGTCTAGAGGGTGCAGAATAGAAAAGTATTCATTTGAATGAAAAAATATATTATAGGACATTAATAATTGTTTTATAAATTTTGACGGGTCCAAAATATCTAAATATTTACATCTTGGTTGCCATGCCAACATCTACACTACAGGATTCTAAGCCAATAGCATTAGTAGGTTGATGTCACATGAAGAGGAGCTCCAGAGTTGCCAGATCGATAGCACGGTCTAGAAATGGCATCAACCTGTAACATTTCTCAAAGTAAAGCGGATCAAAAACGAAGCAGGACGAGGGAGAACATCGGTCGAGCACTGAACATTGGTGCCGACTGATGGAAGAAAAGGGGCTTAAAAGTCACGTGGAGGTTGCCACTTTTTACTTAATACGTTCTGCTAATGCTAATGAATGATCAGCCTTACTGTAACATTTTAAAGCTCATTAACGGTCAGCTGGGACTGTAAACTGGAACAGGCGTGTAGCAGCAGGTTTGTCCATGTTCGTTTGTTTTATTTCATGCTGCCGCTTAATAAATACGGTTAGCTTTAGCTCATATGGATGTTTGGCGTAGCTGGCAACTAGAAGAATCTAAGGTTGCTGCCAGATCGAACAAGTGTGAGTGCGACACCTACTGGTGGGGAGGAGTTAAAGTTGTAGCTATCGCCTTTAAATAAAGGTTAAATAAATGTAAAATATAAAAACCATGTCATGAGAGGTAAATCAGTAAAACATGTTTTAGGAGTAAATATATTATACATGCGTAATATAATAATCAGCAGATCTTTCTTATATGTAGCTTAAACACATTCTGAATAGAGAAGGGGTGTGTATCACATACCAATCCCATAACACATACCACTGCAGTTTTATTATTAACACCAGACACAACCCTCACCGCCGCCTGTAGGAGGAGGAGTAGTAGTAGTAGGAGGAGTAGTAGTAGTAGTAGGAGGAGTAGTAGTAGTAGTGGTAGTAGGCGTAGTAGTAGTAGTAGTAGTAGTGCCCCTTGGTAACGGGGCACTCGGTCTGGGACCTTCCTCTGCCTCTACTGGGCGGGTGCCTGGTCATCCCTGTGCCGGGCTGTTCACTCTCTTTCTCTTCACTTACTTTCGTTTACTCTCTCCTTTCTCTGCACTTATTAAGAAACTAAAACCATCTACCTACACAATGATACAAAAAGCCTTTCAAAACAACTAAAAGCATTAGTGTCATGTTTGAATAAAATCATGGATAAGTACTCTACAAGAACAATTTAGAAAAGCTTCAAACAGAAATAGATTAAATCCATGAATCTGAAAGGTGCTAGAGTACTATTTTTCATCTTCATGTGTCAGGATGAAACGAGTCAGCACAGACACAGAGGAACCAGGTAACAAGAACCCAAATCCAGCATAGAGCGGCTGAGTGGATGTGGTGCTGAAGGTGTGGAGGTGGATCAGTGAGTCAGAGACTCTGTAGAAGGACAGAGAGCCAGCAGGACGGTCCACATACACTGCTACTCTGTTAGAGCTGGAGGAGGACGGTGAAGGGCTGAATATGGCTGTCTCTCTCTGATTGTGACTGACATAATAACCATCATCAGAGCAAACCAAACACCAGGACTGAGGATTAAACCCAAACACAGAGTGAACATTATTTACTTTCCTTTTGATTTCTCTGTAACTCAGTGAGACAGCAACCTTCCCTCTCCACTCCACCTCCCAGTAGCAGCGACCAGTCAGAACATTTCCACACAGCAGCTGACGACACCAGTCGAATCTGTCCGGATGATCCGGATACGACTGCTCCTCCTCCACAAGGCTCAGCTTCCTGTTGTTGTCAGACAGTTTGAGCTTTCTGTTCACCGTGTTCATGTCGATGGTGAGTGGACAGGAATCTGATGGAGAACAAACACAATCCAGCTGCAGTTATTCATCTAATGATACTTTTATGCGAATGAGTGATGTGACAGCTTAAAGATGATTAAATGTGATGAATCCAAAAAAAACCCACTCACACTTCCTCAGACCTGGACTTAACCATCGTTCTCCAGCAGGCTCCACCCTGAACGGAGAAAGAGGGTCAGAGCAGTGTGAGCTGATTATTGTTGTTTTTCTCCAGTTTGGTAAAGCAGCCTCTCCATACCTGAGTTTGTGTGGATCCTTCAGTGCAGCCATCAGCAGCTTCTCTCCGGTCTTTCCTGGATGGTTGTAGCTCACGTCCAGCTCTCTCAGATGGGAGGGGTTGGAGGTCAGAGATGAGGCCAGAGAAGCACAGCCTTCCTCTGTGATCAGACATCCTGACAGGCTGCAGAAAAACTCACATGAGCCACGGAAGACAGAGAAATGACAAACATTAGATCTGGAGAGGAATTCTCTCCAGATCTTAGGGCTGCTCGATTATGGGAAAAATGATTATCACGATTATTTTGATTGAAATTGAGATCTCGATTATTTAACACGATTAGAGAAAGAGAGAGTGGGGGGTGTCATTCAGACATTTTAAGTGTTTACTGTGGTAATACAGACTAGTTTCTTTCTACTAGGTCCCCGTTGCCATTGTTTGTCTCAGACCAGCAGCTATGTTCTGCCCGGTGTGATCTGGAAAAAAATAGTCTGAAGACATTTCGTTTCCACGTTGAAATCCGCGTCAATAAAAGGTAGCGAGACATTTCTATACGGCTTGACCACAGGTCCGTCTTTCACAACACCCTCACCACACTCATCATACAGGGCAGGAGAGACACTCCACTAAAATGATGCCATTTGTCAAAGTGTTGATGAGTTTCTTAAATCCCGGATTGTTTGCTGTGTTAAACGAGAAAAACATTCTGTTTGTTTATAACGTTTGTCTCTCTGTGACTCTGGGAGCTGGTGGATTATTTAGTCGCGACTTACAAAAATAGAACATTTTTCTATTTTCTTGTGTCGCATCGCAAGCTTCCGTGTGCACGTCTGCGTGCACGAGCGCAACATTTCACATGCACGACAGGTGCCTGTCGCTTGGCTGGAGGAGGGCAGCGATTTCCGCCTCATCGAGCAAGTTCGATAGAAAATGAAGGAGAAGGAGCGACGTCGCCTCCCGTGTGTCCAGCCCATAACTGGAGAGGTGTTTGCAACTCGCGCTGAATAAAACTAAAGCAGTCGGGGCTGTGGGAGGAGTCTGCAGCTGTGGGAGGAGTCTGCAGCTGTGGGAGGAGTCTGCAGCTGTGTGAGGAGTCTGCACCAGAGCGCTTCAATGCCCGCGGCGCTCGATTAGCAACTGAGAACAGCACGGGAGGAAACTGTGAAGGACAAACATAATCGGACCGTTTCATTTTTATCATCGTTGAAAACCCATATCGTAATTGCGATTAAAATTCGATTAATCGCCCAGCCCTACCAGATCTGGTAAACTAGTCAGGTCTGCTATGCTTCCATCCACCAAAACACAGACCAGGCAAGACCATTAATCAACAGGCCAAAGGGTAAACCTGAAGAAGCCTGAAGGCTTTACAGCTGAAGCTGCTAACACTCCTCATCTCCTCAAGTAAACTAAATTTCCTTCATGTGAAGGCTTCATGTTTTGTTGTATAGTTACAGGTGGAGAAAGCTGGTGTCAGTGTTCTAGTTACAGGTGGAGAAAGCTGGTGTCAGTGTTCTAGTTACAGGTGGAGAAAGCTGGTGTCAGTGTTCTAGTTACAGGTGGAAAAAGCTGGTGTCAGTGTGCTAGTTACAGGTGGAGAAAGCTGGTGTCAGTGTTCTAGTTACAGGTGGAGAAAGCTGGTGTCAGTGTTCTAGTTACAGGTGGAGAAAGCTGGTGTCAGTGTTCTAGTTACAGGTGGAAAAAGCTGGTGTCAGTGTGCTAGTTACAGGTGGAGAAAGCTGGTGTCAGTGTTTTAGTTACAGGTGGAGAAAGCTGGTGTCAGTGTTCTAGTTACATGTGGAGAAAGCTGGTGTCAGTGTGCTAGTTACAGGTGGAGAAAGCTGGTGTCAGTGTTTTAGTTACAGATGGAGAAAGCTGGTGTCAGTGTTCTAGTTACAGGTGGAGAAAGCCGGTGTCTGTGCGCTAGTTACAGGTGGAGAAAGCCAGTGTCAGTGTTCTAGTTACAGGTGGAGAAAGCCAGTGTCAGTGTTCTAGTTACAGGTGGAGAAAGCTGGTGTCAGTGTGCTAGTTACAGGTGGAGAAAGCTGGTTGTCAGTGTGCTAGTTACAGGTGGAGAAAGCCGGTGTCAGTGTGCTAGTTACAGGTGGAGAAAGCTGGTGTCAGTGTTTTAGTTACAGGTGGAGAAAGCTGGTGTCAGTGTGCTAGTTAAAGGTGGAGAAAGCCAGTGTCAGTATGCTAGGTTCAGGTGGAGAAAGCTGGTGTCAGTGTTCTAGTTGCAGGTGGAGAAAGCCGGTGTCAGTGTGCTAGTTACAGGTGGAGAAAGCTGGTTGTCAGTGTGCTAGTTACAGGTGGAGAAAGCTGGTGTCAGTGTGCTAGTTACAGGTGGAGAAAGCTGGCTGTCTGTGCGCTAGTTACAGGTGGAGAAAGCTGGTTGTCAGTGTGCTAGTTACAGGTGGAGAAAGCTGGTGTCAGTGTGCTAGTTACAGCTGGAGAAAGCTGGTGTCAGTGTTCTAGTTACAGGTGGAGAAAGCTGGTGTCAGTGTTCTAGTTACAGGTGGAAAAAGCTGGTGTCAGTGTGCTAGTTACAGGTGGAGAAAGCTGGTGTCAGTGTTCTAGTTACAGGTGGAGAAAGCTGGTGTCAGTGTTCTAGTTACAGGTGGAGAAAGCTGGTGTCAGTGTTCTAGTTACAGGTGGAGAAAGCTGGTGTCAGTGTGCTAGTTACAGGTGGAGAAAGCTGGTGTCAGTGTTTAGTTACAGGTGGAGAAAGCTGGTGTCAGTGTTCTAGTTACAGGTGGAGAAAGCTGGTGTCAGTGTGCTAGTTACAGGTGGAGAAAGCTGGTGTCAGTGTTTTAGTTACAGGTGGAGAAAGCTGGTGTCAGTGTTCTAGTTACAGGTGGAGAAAGCTGGTGTCAGTGTTCTAGTTACAGGTGGAGAAAGCTGGTGTCAGTGTGCTAGTTACAGGTGGAGAAAGCTGGTGTCAGTGTATAGTTACAGGTGGAGAAAGCTGGTGTCAGTGTTCTAGTTACAGGTGGAGAAAGCTGGTGTCAGTGTGCTAGTTACAGGTGGAGAAAGCTGGTGTCAGTGTTTTAGTTACAGGTGGAGAAAGCTGGTGTCAGTGTTCTAGTTACAGGTGGAGAAAGCTGGTGTCAGTGTGCTAGTTACAGCTGGAGAAAGCTGGTGTCAGTGTTCTAGTTACAGGTGGAGAAAGCTGGTGTCAGTGTTCTAGTTACAGGTGGAGAAAGCTGGTGTCAGTGTGCTAGTTACAGGTGGAGAAAGCTGGTGTCAGTGTTCTAGTTACAGGTGGAGAAAGCTGGTGTCAGTGTTCTAGTTACAGGTGGAGAAAGCTGGTGTCAGTGTTCTAGTTACAGGTGGAAAAAGCTGGTGTCAGTGTGCTAGTTACAGGTGGAGAAAGCTGGTGTCAGTGTTTTAGTTACAGGTGGAGAAAGCTGGTGTCAGTGTTCTAGTTACAGGTGGAGAAAGCTGGTGTCAGTGTGCTAGTTACAGGTGGAGAAAGCTGGTGTCAGTGTTTTAGTTACAGGTGGAGAAAGCTGGTGTCAGTGTTCTAGTTACAGGTGGAGAAAGCTGGTGTCAGTGTTCTAGTTACAGGTGGAGAAAGCTGGTGTCAGTGTGCTAGTTACAGGTGGAGAAAGCTGGTGTCAGTGTTTTAGTTACAGGTGGAGAAAGCTGGTGTCAGTGTTCTAGTTACAGGTGGAGAAAGCTGGTGTCAGTGTGCTAGTTACAGGTGGAGAAAGCTGGTGTCAGTGTTTTAGTTACAGATGGAGAAAGCTGGTGTCAGTGTTCTAGTTACAGGTGGAGAAAGCCGGTGTCTGTGCGCTAGTTACAGGTGGAGAAAGCCAGTGTCAGTGTTCTAGTTACAGGTGGAGAAAGCCAGTGTCAGTGTTCTAGTTACAGGTGGAGAAAGCTGGTGTCAGTGTGCTAGTTACAGGTGGAGAAAGCTGGTTGTCAGTGTGCTAGTTACAGGTGGAGAAAGCCGGTGTCAGTGTGCTAGTTACAGGTGGAGAAAGCTGGTGTCAGTGTTTTAGTTACAGGTGGAGAAAGCTGGTGTCAGTGTGCTAGTTAAAGGTGGAGAAAGCCAGTGTCAGTATGCTAGGTTCAGGTGGAGAAAGCTGGTGTCAGTGTTCTAGTTGCAGGTGGAGAAAGCCGGTGTCAGTGTGCTAGTTACAGGTGGAGAAAGCTGGTTGTCAGTGTGCTAGTTACAGGTGGAGAAAGCTGGTGTCAGTGTGCTAGTTACAGGTGGAGAAAGCTGGCTGTCTGTGCGCTAGTTACAGGTGGAGAAAGCTGGTTGTCAGTGTGCTAGTTACAGGTGGAGAAAGCTGGTGTCAGTGTGCTAGTTACAGCTGGAGAAAGCTGGTGTCAGTGTTCTAGTTACAGGTGGAGAAAGCTGGTGTCAGTGTTCTAGTTACAGGTGGAAAAAGCTGGTGTCAGTGTGCTAGTTACAGGTGGAGAAAGCTGGTGTCAGTGTTCTAGTTACAGGTGGAGAAAGCTGGTGTCAGTGTTCTAGTTACAGGTGGAGAAAGCTGGTGTCAGTGTTCTAGTTACAGGTGGAAAAAGCTGGTGTCAGTGTGCTAGTTACAGGTGGAGAAAGCTGGTGTCAGTGTTTTAGTTACAGGTGGAGAAAGCTGGTGTCAGTGTTCTAGTTACAGGTGGAGAAAGCTGGTGTCAGTGTGCTAGTTACAGGTGGAGAAAGCTGGTGTCAGTGTTTTAGTTACAGGTGGAGAAAGGTGGTGTCAGTGTTCTAGTTACAGGTGGAAAAAGCTGGTGTCAGTGTGCTAGTTACAGGTGGAGAAAGCTGGTGTCAGTGTTTTAGTTACAGGTGGAGAAAGCTGGTGTCAGTGTTCTAGTTACAGGTGGAGAAAGCTGGTGTCAGTGTGCTAGTTACAGGTGGAGAAAGCTGGTGTCAGTGTTCTAGTTACAGGTGGAGAAAGCTGGTGTCAGTGTTCTAGTTACAGGTGGAGAAAGCTGGTGTCAGTGTTCTAGTTACAGGTGGAAAAAGCTGGTGTCAGTGTGCTAGTTACAGGTGGAGAAAGCTGGTGTCAGTGTTTTAGTTACAGGTGGAGAAAGCTGGTGTCAGTGTTCTAGTTACAGGTGGAGAAAGCTGGTGTCAGTGTGCTAGTTACAGGTGGAGAAAGCTGGTGTCAGTGTTTTAGTTACAGGTGGAGAAAGCTGGTGTCAGTGTTCTAGTTACAGGTGGAGAAAGCTGGTGTCAGTGTTCTAGTTACAGGTGGAAAAAGCTGGTGTCAGTGTTCTAGTTACAGGTGGAAAAAGCTGGTGTCAGTGTGCTAGTTACAGGTGGAGAAAGCTGGTGTCAGTGTTCTAGTTACATGTGGAGAAAGCTGGTGTCAGTGTGCTAGTTACAGGTGGATATAGGGTTGGGCGATATGTAAATTTTTTTCAATCGCCTATCGCCAGTCCAGCAAATGGCGATAGGCGATATATTCGCGGACGTGACGTCAGAACTTTTTTGCGCGCTGAACACCTGTTGAAGCAATTTAGAAGACAAAAATTCATTGGACTGAGTTCAAGACAGAAATCTTGTAAATGCAGTTGGCTACTAGGTTAAACGAAAAAAGAAGCCAGAATCTTTTTTGCACCACTGTGGTTATTTATTGTTTTAATGGAAGCGCACATGCTCCCAGCCCAAGGAGTTAATTTTATTTTCTATTGTTTTAGGTTAATCTATTGTTTCATTCACTTGGCCGAGTTTGAAAAATTGAATCACTGTAAAGACCCCATAAATAGGCTACAGTTATAGGTGAAAATAAAGAAGTTGGTCTTTGATTCCCACCATTGTGGTTATTGATTAAATAAACGTAATTAATTTCCGAGTAGCCTACTTATGTCATTTTTTCTTTCTGTTAAGTTTGAGTAGCCTAAATTGGTGGAGGCAGGTCACAGGCGGGGTGGGAGGTTATGCACGGTCCTTTAGTGTGTGCGCGTGTGCACGAGACTTCTGAAAGAAGGCAGCACCAGGTATGGAGAGAGGCTGGATGATGGAAAAAAAAAAAAAAAAAACTCCCGACACCTGCTGCACGAGCCACAGCGTGCGCCTGCGTTGTAGCTAACTAAACGTGTTGGCTCATGTACATACATACATATATATATCTCTCTTAATACCGCTCTTATATAAACGATCGTCGAATGGCTCAGCCTATCGTCGATGGTCGATACATTCGTTCAATCGCCCAACCCTAGGTGGAGAAAGCCAGTGTCAGTGTTCTAGTTACAGGTGGAGAAAGCTGGTTGTCAGTGTGCTAGTTACAGGTGGAGAAAGCCGGTGTCAGTGTGCTAGTTACAGGTGGAGAAAGCTGGTGTCAGTGTTTTAGTTACAGGTGGAGAAAGCTGGTGTCAGTGTTCTGGTTACAGGTGGAGAAAGCTGGTGTCAGTGTGCTAGTTACAGGTGGAGAAAGCCGGTGTCAGTGTTCTAGTTACAGGTGGAGAAAGCTGGTTGTCAGTGTGCTAGTTACAGGTGGAGAAAGCCAGTGTCAGTGTGCTAGTTACAGGTGGAGAAAGCTGGTGTCAGTGTTTTAGTTACAGGTGGAGAAAGCTGGTGTCAGTGTTCTGGTTACAGGTGGAGAAAGCCGGTGTCAGTGTGCTAGTTACAGGTGGAGAAAGCTGGTTGTCAGTGTGCTAGTTACAGGTGGAGAAAGCCAGTGTCAGTGTGCTAGTTACAGGTGGAGAAAGCTGGTTGTCAATGTGCTAGTTACAGGTGGAGAAAGCTGGTGTCAGTGTTCTAGTTACAGGTGGAGAAAGCCGGTGTCAGTGTTCTAGTTACAGGTGGAGAAAGCTGGTGTCAATGTGCTATTTACAGGTGGAGAAAGCCGGTGTCAGTGTGCTAGTTAAAGGTGGAGAAAGCCGGTGTCAGTATGCTAGTTTCAGGTGGAGAAAGCTGGTTGTCAGTGTTCTAGTTGCAGGTGGAGAAAGCCGGTGTCAGTGTGCTAGTTACAGGTGGAGAAAGCTGGTTGTCAGTGTGCTAGTTACAGGTGGAGAAAGCTGGTGTCAGTGTTTTAGTTACAGGTGGAGAAAGCTGGTGTCAGTGTTCTGGTTACAGGTGGAGAAAGCCGGTGTCAGTGTGCTAGTTACAGGTGGAGAAAGCCAGTGTCAGTGTTCTAGTTACAGGTGGAGAAAGCTGGTTGTCAGTGTGCTAGTTACAGGTGGAGAAAGCTGGTTGTCAGTGTGCTAGTTACAGGTGGAGAAAGCCGGTGTCAGTGTGCTAGTTACAGGTGGAGAAAGCTGGTGTCAGTGTTCTAGTTACAGGTGGAGAAAGCCAGTGTCAGTGTTCTAGTTACAGGTGGAGAAAGCTGGTGTCAGTGTTCTAGTTACAGGTGGAGAAAGCTGGTTGTCAGTGTGCTAGTTACAGGTGGAGAAAGCTGGTGTCAGTGTGCTAGTTACAGGTGGAGAAAGCCGGTGTCAGTGTGCTAGTTACAGGTGGAGAAAGCTGGTTGTCAGTGTGCTAGTTAAAGGTTGAGAAAGCCGGTGTCAGTATGCTAGTTTCAGGTGGAGAAAGCTGGTGTCAGTGTTCTAGTTGCAGGTGGAGAAAGCCGGTGTCAGTGTTCTAGTTACAGGTGGAGAAAGCTGGTGTCAGTGTTCTAGTTACAGGTGGAGAAAGCCGGTGTCAGTGTGCTAGTTACAGGTGGAGAAAGCTGGTTGTCAGTGTGCTAGTTACAGGTGGAGAAAGCTGGTGTCAGTGTGCTAGTTACAGGTGGAGAAAGTTGGTGTCAGTGTGCTAGTTACAGGTGGAGAAAGCTGGTTGTCAGTATGCTAGTTACAGGTGGAGAAAGCTGCACCAAAGCATCACGAAAGATGCTCCTATCATTTACACTACGACTACTACTACTATAACTACTACTATTACTACTACTACCACTATTACTACTACTATTACTACTACTATTACTACTAGTACTACTACTACTGCTACTACTACTGTTTCTACTACTGCTACTACTACTACTACCGCTACTGCTACTACTACTACTGCTACTACTACCTCAATTACTACTTCTACTACTACTACTACTACAGCTAGTACTGCTACTACCATCACTACTACTACTATTACTACTAATGCTACTACTCCTCCTCCTCCTACTACTACTACTACTACTATTGCTACTACCACCACTGCTATTTCTACTAATGCTACTACTCCTCCTCCTACTACTACTACTGCTGCTACTACCACCACTACTACTACTATTACTACTAATGCTACTACTCCTCCTCCTCCTCCTACTACTACTACTACTACTACTACTACTACTACTACTACTCCTATTACTAGTACTGCTGTAGATGTCCTGCAAGATGGCGCCGCGGATGGCTGCCTCGATTTGTTGGTGCGCTCTGTTTTGTCTCGTTTTGTTTGTAAACACCGTTTTTTGTTTCGGTTCGCGGCTCTCTTTCACTACAGAAGAACTCCTGAACATTCGGGAAAGAACTCCACGGGGTTTGTTTCCCGAGTTTCTGGCTCCTACAGCAGTTTTAGTGGACTTTTTAGTCAAAGGTGCCCTCACCTTAACTTTACGCCGACGCAGGGGGAAACGAGCCGGCGCGCTCGTGTGCCTTTGCCAGCGAGGAAGACGCACGCCGCTACCTGGAATATTTCTCTCTAATGTGCGCTCACTGGGCAATAAAATGGACGAGCTTCATCTTCTGCTGAGGAGAAACAAGGACTTTCGTTCATCCTCTGTTTTGTGCTTCACCGAGTCATGGCTGTGTGGGAACATCCCGGACTCCGCGCTACAGCTGGATGGATTCCAGCTTCACCGAGCGGACCGTGATACGCGGCTCTCTGGCAAAACAAAGGGTGGAGGTATTTGTTTCTACACCAATGCTGGCTGGTGCAACGACGTAACAGTGATACAACGGCACTGTTCTCCCCTCCTGGAAACTTTTATTATCAACTGCAAACCATTCTACTCCCCACGTGAGTTTGCCTCCTTCATTCTGGTCGGTGTTTACATCCCGCCGGAGTGCAACGTGCAGGACGCACAGCGCGCACTCGCCGACCAGATACTGGAAGTGGAGCGGACCAACCCGGACTCTTTGGTTATTGTCCTCGGGGACTTCAACAAAGGCAAACTCAGTCAGGAATTGCCTAAATACAAACAGTTTATTAAATGTGCTACCAGGGAGGGGAACATTCTCGATCACTGTTACACTACCGTCAGTAACGCATATCACGCCGTCAGCCGCGCTGCACTGGGACACTCCGACCACAACATGGTCCACCTGATTCCTGCCTACAGACAGAAACTAAAACTTTCTAAACCTGTGGTGAGGACATCAAAGAAGTGGTCTAGTGAAGCTGCAGAAGACTTAAAGGCGTGTCTGGACTGCACTGACTGGGATGTCTTCAGGGCTGCTTCCACCAGTCTGGATGAGTACACAGAAGCTGTAACCTCATACATCAGCTTCTGTGAGGACTGCTGTGTACCAACACGCACCTGGGTGACTTATAATAATGACAAGCCCTGGTTCACATCCACACTGGGACAGTTGAGGTCTGAAAAGGAAAAGGCTTTCAAAAGTGGCAACAGAGCAGAGTACATAGAGGCCAAGTACAGGTTCAGCAGGGCGGTGAGGAATGCTAAACAGCTGTACTCAAAGAAGCTCCAACATCAGTTCTCCTCTAACGACTCTGCTTCTGTCTGGAGGGGGCTCAGGCAGATCACCAACTACAAGCCAAGAGCTCCCCCCGCTGCTAACGATCGACGTCTTGCCAACAACCTCAACGACTTCTACTGCCGCTTTGAAGACCACCTGGACAGCTCTCACACCTCCCCCCACCACACCTCACACCGGCTCCAGCCTACCAGCCCCTCCCCCACCACCACCACCACAATAGAGACTGTACACCTCTCACCATTACAGTGCCCCCTCCCCACATCCCCCCCACCATCACCTCTCTCTGTCCTTGAAAGAGATGTAAATAGGCTCTTCAAGAGACAGAACCCCCGCAAAGCTGCTGGGCCAGACTCCGTGTCTCCAGCCTGCCTGAAGCACTGTGCAGACCAGCTGTCTCCTCTGTTCACGGACATCTTCAACATCTCGCTGGAGACATGCCATGTACCAGCATGTTTCAAGGCATCCACTATCATCCCAGTCCCCAAGAAACCAGGACCCACAGGACTGAATGACTACAGACCCGTCGCCCTGACCTCTGTGGTCATGAAATCCTTTGAGCGCCTGGTTCTGTCCCACCTCAAATCCATCACGGACTCACTCCTGGACCCCCTACAGTTTGCCTACAGAGCCAACAGGTCTGTAGACGATGCTGTAAATCTGGCCACTCACTTCATCCTCCAGCACCTGGACTCTGCAGGATCCTACGTCAGGATCCTGTTTGTGGATTTCAGCTCCGCATTTAACACGATCGTCCCGGCTCGTCTGCAGGACAAGCTTTCACAACTCAACGTGCCCAACACCACTTGCAGGTGGATCACAGACTTCCTGTCGGACAGGAAGCAGCGCGTGAGACTGGGAAGCCACACTTCGGACTCCAGGACGATCAGCACCGGCTCCCCACAAGGCTGTGTTCTTTCTCCCCTGCTCTTCTCTCTGTACACGAACAGTTGCACCTCCAGTCACCAGTCTGTCAAGCTCCTGAAGTTTGCAGACGACACCACCCTCATTGGACTCATCTCTGGTGGGGATGAGTCTGCTTATAGATGGGAGATTGACCGTCTGATGGCTTGGTGCAGCGAGAACAGCCTGGAGCTCAATGCTTCCAAAACAGTAGAGATGATTACGGACTTCAGGAAGAGCACAGCCGGGGGGGCTGTGCTCTTCCTGTCATCCTGCGTGGCTCCCCAGTGGACACTGTGGAGTCCTTCCGCTTCCTGGGCACCATCATCTCCCAGGACCTCAGATGGGAGCTGAACATCAGCTCCCTCATCAAGAAGGCTCAGCAGAGGATGTACTTCCTGAGGCAGCTGAAGAAGTTCAATCTACCACGGACAATGCTGGTCCACTTCTACACTGCCATCGTGGAGTCCATCCTCACCTCCTCCATCACCGTCTGGTACGCTGCTTCCTCTGCCAAGGACAGGTGCAGACTGCAGCGTATCATACGTTCTGCAGAAAAGGTGATTGGCTGCAGCCTTCCTTCTCTCCCAGAACTCTACTCCTCCAGAACCCTGAGGAGAGCAGGGAGGATAGCAGCTGACCCCTCCCACCCTGGACACCATCTGTTTGATCCTCTCCCCTCTGGCCGGAGGCTGCGGTCTATCAGAACCAGAACCTCCCGCCACAAAAACAGTTTCTTCCCCTCTGCCATCAGGCTTTGGAACTCACCTAAAGACTTACCTGACTGACAACGCATTAACACACTCCCCCTTCATTGGTCACTTCAATTTGTACATTTTTATTTTTATACTACAGACTGCACATTTCATTTAATGTAAATACACTACTTTACTCTTATTTATTTTTATGTACATAATTTTTATTTCCACTCTTATATAGTTTTTCAGTCTTAATGTTATATGTTCAGTTGGCTTGTTCATATCTTTATGGTTCATATTTATCTATTTATATGTAGGCACCGTCAAATCACAACAAATTCCTTGTAATGAAAGTTACTTGGCAATAAATCTGATTCTGATTCTGATTCTGATTCTGATTCTGC
>NC_055705.1:1975288-1987541 GCF_017639745.1 Melanotaenia boesemani | reverse complement strand
TATATCTACATTTCTATAGACCACCAGGGCACTGTGCAGCATTTCATGATGAGTTTAGTGAACTGCTTCTACAATCTGTTTAGACTTTGTGTAATTACTGTTTAACATCCATGTAGACAACCCTCAGGACAAAGCGACTAAAGATCTGGGTAACAGTCTAGAGAACTTTGGGCTGACTCAGCATATAACAGAGCCCACACACATTAAAGGACACACTCTAGATTTACAGATTTACAGGGGTTTGGATGATTCCAAAGTTACTGTGTGTGTTGTCTGATCATTACTTTGAGTACAGTTCCTGTTCACATCAATGTGTCAATAAAAATGATCACGAAATGCTGTATAAATAAAAACACGAAAAAACAGGGATGTTTAACCAGGTCTTCCCTTTAACACCTGTCCTGTCAGGGGGTTCAGCCAATGAGCTTGTTACTAGTTTTAATGCTAAAATGTTAAATATTATGGATGCTATTGCATCTATTGTTGTTGTCTCTGGAAAGAAAAAGTCTCCATGGAGAAATTCCACACTGGTGAAAAATGGAAAAAGAGAGTCGGAAAGCAGAGCGCAGATGGAGAAAAAAAATCTACAGGTTCATTATGACATCTAAAAAAACTTACATCAGCTGAACTCCTCCTCATGCTGCTTGGACATCCTGCCCACAGGCCTTTTAAAAAAGGTCTCAAGAACTCTGGAGCCAGATCTGTTTGAGTTTGTTAACTTATCTTTAACTTTAGGTGTCTTCCCAGAACTTCTAAAAACAGCTGTAATCAAACGTCTGCTAAAAAGAGACAATCAAGACACAAATGAACCACTACAGACTGATCTTAAATCTTCCTTTTCTAAGTAAGATCATTGAAAAAGTCATTTTTCATCAACTAAACAACTTTTTAACACAAACAACTGCTACGATGTCTTCCAGTCAGGTTTTAGACAGCACCACAGCACCGAGATGCTCTGATTAAAGTCATTAATGACATATGTTTGAATACAGATGATGGAAAAATGTCAGTCTTAGTCTTACTGGACCTCAGTGCTGCATTTGATACAGTTGACCATGATGGGTATTTTTCTATCATGAAATAAGACACAAAGAACTCAGTGTGAGGTTTTCAACATCGTGATGGGGAGAGACAGTGGTTCAGCACTCAGAGAGTATCTGGTCAACTCCGAAGTCTCAACCCCAGCGCAGCATTTTTATTATGCGGCTTATGCAAATCACATGAACCAGTAGCGCAAGCAAGTCAGAATGGAAAAGCACAGCATTCATCATTTCATAACCTTTGTCATGAAGAGCAGTTGTAGCCACATCCTGTGTTCTGCAGGACAGGAAAGACTGCAAGTCATTGCACAAGCTTAAACAAGGAACTTTGAGATGTCAACACCTCTGCTTACTTTAACAGACCACAATATATTACTCCCGACTGGAGAACTGGGTGGCCTCTCTGGCACTGGTTTAAATCTTATTTAGAGAACAGGAAGTAATTCGTGTCAATAGGTAACTTTACATCTGAGCAGAGAAGAATTACACGTGGAGTTCCCCAAGGTTCCATCCTGGGGCCTCTTCTGTTTAACATCTACATGTTTCCAATGGTACAGGTCATAAAGAACAACAACATTAGTTACCATAGCTACGCAGATGACACACAGATATATACACTTCTCAAAAAAATAAAGGGAACACTTAAACAACACAATGTAACTCCAACTCAGTCACACTTGTGTGAAATCAAACTGTCTGTAGCATCCCAACCAGAATGTCACTCTCCAGAAATGACACCATAAGAGCTGAAAGCAAATAAAATTACAGTTACAGCTCACATACATTCCATATAACCACACTTTTACTAGCAATAACCCGTACATTATTTGCTAGCGTTAGCTATTCGGTTAGCGCAATACGCTAAATCACATACAATACAATGAAGTACAATAAACTCATAAATTCTGATTTGTAACAAACATACCTCTGCACCTTCCAGCCAGGTGCTATAAAACAAACCGAACAGGTTCCTTAAATTTCCTTAACACGAACAAACTGCATCGTAGCATTCCCGTTTTGTCTTCCCCTTCTATTCTTTCACCGCTAGCCTATATCTAACGACCAAGCGGAAGTTGCGAGGTGCCGTGGGACTGCATCCTCGTCTTCAAAATAAAAACATTTAAAACAATAACTCCACATTCATAAACAACAAAGGCACCATATAGTAAGTTGTTGTACTTAAACAAAAGAAACATGGGTCATTTACACTGTCCACTTAGGAAGCAACACTGATTTAAATCAGTTCCACATGCTGTTGTGTAAATGGAACAGACAACAGGTGGAAATTATAGACAAAGACACTCCCAGTAAAGGAGGTTCTGCAGGTGGTGACCACAGACCACTTCTCAGTTCTGCTTTCTGGATGATGTTTTGGTCACTCTTGAATGCTGGTGGTGCTTTCACTCTAGTGGTAGCATGAGACGGAGTCTACACCCACACAAGTGGTTCAGGTAGTGCAGCTCATCCAGGACGGCTCATCAATGCGAGCTGTGGCCAGAAGGTTTGCTGTGTCTGTCAGCGTAGTGTCCAGAGCATGGAGGCGCTACCAGGAGACAGGCCAGTACATCAGGAGACGTGGAGGAGGCCGTAGGAGGCAACAACCCAGCAGCAAGACGCTACCTCCACCTTTGTACAAGGAGGAACAGGAGGAGCACTGCCAGAGCCCTGCAACATGACCTCCAGCAGGACACAGATGTGCATGTGTAGCTCAAACGTTCAGAAACAGACTCCATGAGGGAGGTATGAGGACCGACGTCCACAGGTGGGGGTTGTGTTTACAGCCAACACCGTGCAGGACATTTGGCATTTACCAGAGAAAACACCAAGATTGGTAACTTCACCACTGGCGCCCTGTGTTCTTCACAGATGAAAGCAGGTTCACACTGAGCACATGAGACAGACGTGACAGAGTCTGGAGACGCCGTGGAGAACGTTCTGCTGCCTGAACGTCCTCCAGCATGACCGGTTTGGCAGTGGGTCAGTAATGGTGGGGGGGGGGCATTTCTTTGGGGGGCCCCACAGCCCTCCATGTGCTCGCCAGAGGTAGCCTGACTGCCATTAGGTACCAAGATGAGATCCTCAGACCCCTTGTGAGACCACATGCTGGTGCGGTTGGTCCTGGTTCCTCCTAATGCAAGACAATGCTAGACCTCATGTAGCTGGAGTGTGTCAGCAGTTCCTGCCAGACGAAGCATTGATGCTATGGACTGGTCGCCCGTTCCCCAGACCTGAATCCAGGTGAGAACATCTGGGACATCATGTCTCCATCCACCAACGTCATGTTGACCACAGACTGTCCAGGAGGTGGCGGATGCTTTAGTCCAGGTCTGGGAGCAGATCCCTCAGCAGACCATCCGCCACCTCATCAGGAGCATGTCCAGGCGTTGTAGGGAGGTCCTACAGGCACGTTGAGGCCACACACACACACACACACACACACACACACACACTGCTGAGCCTCATTTTGACTTGTTTTAAGGACATTACATCAAAGTTGGATCAGCCTGTAGTGTGTTTTTCCACTTTCTTTTTGACTCCAAATCCAGACCTCCATGGGTTAATAAATTTGATTTCCATTGATAGACAGACAGATTAATAACTTAGAAGACAGCAGATAAATTGATAAATGGATGGTTAAAACATTTTTTTTATTATATATAATTTAAACGTAAAAGGGCTGTGCTGCATTTCTAAGCTGCCATATTTTCTGGCATAGTTGTAATGTCTTGTATTTTTGTTTGTTGACACAATAAATGAAGAGTAGTTTGGTGTTATTGGGTTATTCTAAAAAGTATTACCTTTATAGTTTTGTAACTTATCATGAGCTTTAACTTCTTTTAAAGCTACTTTGATGGACTATAGTGGAAATTATTGCAGGATGCAAAGAAATTCTGTTAGATGTGGTCATAAAGGTGTATCACTATTATTTATTAACTTTTATTAGGTAGTTCCAATAAGTGTTAACAAACTATTTAAAATCAAACTTAACAAACTTAATTTAAAATATGTGTTAGCAAACTTTACTGAAAACAGGTGTTGAACTTTATTTAAACAAGCGTGAACAAACTACTTAAACAGGTGCGAACAAACTTTATTTAAAGCAAATATGAACAAACTTGATATAAACAGGTGTGATTTTTTTTTAACACAGATGTGAACAAACTAAAATAGATGTGAACAAACTTTATCCAAAGCAAATATAAATAAACTTGATATAAACAGGTGTGATTTTTTTTAACACAAATGTAAACAAACACGATTTAACACAGGTGTGAACAAACATTATTTAAAACAGGTGGTAATAAACTTTATTTAAACAAGTGTGAACAAACTATTTCAGACATAGTTCTAATAAGTGTTAACAAACTATTTAAAATAGAACTTAACGAACTTGATTTAAAATAGGTGTTAACAAACTTAACAAAAAAGAGGTGTGAACAAACTATTTAAAACAGATGTGAACAAACTTTATTTAAAGCAGGTTTGAACAAATTTTATATAAACAGATGTGATTTTTTTAACACAGATGTAAACAAACTTTATTTAAAACAGGTGTGAAAATATTTTATTTCAACACAAACCTGATTCAACACAGGTGTGAAAAACGTATTTAAAACATGTGTGAAGAAACTTGATTTAACTACACTCTGTCATTTATAAGATAGTCCAGTTTACCCAACCTAACATCAAGTCTTTGGATGCCGCCTTCCACCTGTTAAATTGTTGATATTACTGGTTGAACACAGAAAAACCTGCATACAGAATATAGAATATGGACTAATACAGAACAGTGCTAGAACAACTATTATTAGTTTTAAAAACATTATTTAACATGCTGAGGCTCAACCCTGCAAGGCAAGTTGCAAAGGAGCAGAAGAGGGATTTTTTTCAGTCCCCCGCATGTTTATCTACATACTGAGATGCAGATACACCAAAGTAAAGCCCAGATCCATAAATGAAACTTTACCATAAGTCACTACAGCATGACACGATGCAAAGCCCAATTATTTCATTTATTTGATCAATATAAGTGATCATAAGCAATCCTCTTACATTTTGTTTTTCTTTTTTACTTTGCATAATAATGTTTATATGTGTGTGTGTTTTGTCATCTTCTTGTCAAAAATAAAAAAAAGTATCGGTATTATTGAAAAACATTGTATTTGTAAACGTCCACAACTTGCATGAATAAAACATAAAACACGGCGTAACAAGATCAAACGAAGGTAATTCATAAGCAACCTTGTGGCCGTGGTGCGTGACCGGCTCGTTCCAGGAAATGATCTTGTTTATGTCGCTGCAGCTGTGGAGTGAAGCGACACTTTGGACAGTTTGAAGTTTCGGCTTTGACTGTAAGTTTGCTTTGATTCATACCTGAGCGGTGCTTTAATAACGTGTTTGTTTCTGCTCTTTGATGTAAGGCGTTTCACCTCCTAATTTAAACCAGCCGCAGCTTTTTGCGCATTTCCTCTCAATTTTGAGGTAAAAGCCAAAGAACAGCTCTGGAAAGCTTTTGGAAATTACTTTCGATTTCCTAAATCAGTCCTGGGGCGGAATTAAAGGATGTATTTTTACAGTAAATGTCGGTTTATGGACCAAAACAACTCGGAGTCAGTTGAAAATAGCGCAGGGACAATGTTAAAGCCTCGGAAATCTTAAAGGTTATGTAATGTGTCGTTCGTGTGTCCTCAGTCTGTGTATGAGGCCCAAAAATGAGGAAATTCTGTCTCCTCTGTAACTTCCTGGCTCCACTTTTTAGCGAATCTGTGCTTAAACGGGAGAGTCTGAGATTTTTCCCGTTGTATCAAGTTCTTTCTCCTATAGTTTGAAAAAGAAAAGAAAGAATTTTATTCCACTTCAAATTTAGACCATAATGCTTCTTTTAGCTATCTGTAAAGGACTTTGACAACAAATTACAGGAAAACTACAAAGTACAAGTATTTTATAATATTTGTGTACGTACTACAGGAAGTACTTAGTCCAACCGCCTCAACAGAAGGTGTTCAGGCTAAACATGGACGACTTTCGCTCTGCACTGTCCCCTAAGAAAGACAGTGGTTTGGTACGTTGTTATTCCAGGTTACATTCTTCATGAATATGAGTCGCTGCAATTAAACCAGTTAAATTGTAAAATCACTTCCTGTTTGGTTCCATGTTTAACTCTGAGCACCCGCCCCTCCAGAGCTCTCTGTACGGCCCTGCTGAATGATGTCTCATCATTAGTGACCAGTGTTAGAAAAAGTTTTTCTGGTATCTTAGATTAACACAACCTGCACATGTGAGCAAGAATTAAATCATGATGTGTCTTGAATTTTTGGTCTGTAGTTTGAAACTACAGACCAACAAACATTTCATCCCAACGACTGGAAAGTGGGATCTTATTTACAGCACCTAAATACAAATGAAAAATGTGTTTTTTGGCCCTGAACTTTGTGTGCTTGCAGGTCAAGTCGTCTTGTGAAAAGATGGAGAAGCCTGTAAAGCGGCTGCTGCTGGAAATGCTGCTGGACCTGCCAGATAAAGATCTGAACTCTTTCAAGTGGCGCCTTGCAAATCTAAAGTTACATGATTTGCCGGCCATTAGAAAGAGCCATCTGGAAGGAGCGGACAGGATAGATATGGTGGATTTGATGCTTGCATACTACACCGCTGATCAAGCAGTGGAGGTGACCACCTCCATATTAAAGGATCTCTGCAGGAACGGTGAGCCCCAGCGTTGCTGTTTAAACTAACATAAAATATTTTATTAAAATGTATAAAGACATTTAAATCAATATTTTAAAAAAATTACCTCTTCCAGTTATTAGTCATATTTCCATGTTTATTTCTGTTCATTTACTTGTTTCTAGATTTATATTCTTACATAAATTTGCTCTTTTTTCTCTGCCCTCCCATCTTTCCATACATACCAGTGCAAAGATGTATTATTATAAGATGTATGTGCAGATTATATGTATAAACTCAACCAGTGCCGGCTTTAAGAAATGTTTTCCTCAAACATGCTGCAGAACATTAAAGCAGTTTTGTTATTTTCTGTTTCAGAACCAGTGATAGCGGAGAGATATTCACCAACACTCATCCCCGGCTTAAAAGTACTCTCATCTCTCTTCTGTTCTCATCTTTACAGTTTATGCTGAACAAGTAAAGAAAATAGTTTTGTAAAAAGTTATTTTATATTTGGTGTTTACACTGAACCAAAGTACAAAAAGTTGCTAAAATATGAACTATTTTTAATCTTCTAAAGTACCAAACAAACCCTCAGTGTTTGAAAATATAGGGTTCAAATCTTGTGCCTGATGTTTCTTTTGAGTTTAAGTTCAGTAACTTGATGCATTCCCAAGATGGGAGCGGCAGTAGCCATGAAACGAGTAAAGTGAGGCCCTCTGAGACAAAACGTCGTGCTAACTGTCTACGTATGATAAACACGAGTTTACCCGTCAGACACAGCAAGTCAGATGAAGGACCTTCACATCGTTTTCCAGCCTCAGATGCTGGTTGACAGAGACTGGAAGGAGAGGCTGGTTTACACTGTTTATGTCACCAGTAGAACACCTCTGACATCCTGTGGATCCGCACCTAGGACATACTAAGATAAAACAAACCTTTATTGTCAATATAGCGACATACAGTGTGCAGTAGAACAACAAGCTTGGTCTTCTGACCCTCGTAAGGTGAGCAGAGAAACGCTGGATCAGAAATAAAGAGCAGAATAAGATAAATAAAACATCCATAAATAACAATTTCACTTTGTATAAAGGACACGGCCCATTTCATCCTGTTCCTCCTTCTAGAAACGCCTATAAAAGTACTTCAAGTGGTATCTTTATACTTTTGTTCAGTGTAATTACAATTAATAATTATTATTATCAAACTGATTTGTTTGCTCTTCTTTCAGAAAAAAAAGGCAAATCGAATAGCCCTGCTAATTAATAATAAACGTGTCAAAGATTTAATTCTTCGACATGGAGCTGAAAAAGAGGAGCAGGCCATGTTAGACCTGCTCACACGTCTGGGATATGAGGTGATGGCTTATAGAGACTTGTCTGCAAAGGTGGGTCTGAAAGTTAAATTTTCCATCTCTTTAGCACAGCTTTGAAACGAAGTGATCCAGCCCCTGACATCTGACTGTGTTTCTGTAGGAGATGGACAATGCTCTGATTCAGTTCACCACACATGAAATGATCCTCCAGACAGACAGTGTGTTTGTGGTCATCTTGTCTCCTGGAAATAAGACATCTCTCTTCGGCACTGACGGTGAAAAGTATGAGATCAATAATGTTTACCGACACTTAAAAGCCAAAAGCTGTCCTGCACTGCTCAACAAACCGAAGATCATCATCGCTGAGACCTACAGAGGAGGTGATTGAATGTGTGATGCTGGACATGCTTGTGCTGCTACGCAGGAGAAAATGTTCACGTAAAGATGAGCAATGAAACCTGATTCTGCATCTGCTTGTTTCCAGATGGTGCTGTATATTCTGACCATCTTGGAGAAGCAGAACTCACTGAAGATGTTATGACGCTCAGAGAAAAAGACTTTGTCTCTCTTCTTTTTACCTCCCCAGGTACATGTTAAAGCTTTCTGTCACGATTGCTGCTGGAAGTTTCACATTGACACTGAAAGCTCAGCATGATCTGGTTTTATTTATTGATTTTCAGACACTGCTTCATTTCGATCTGCAGTGTATGGGTCCAGTTTCATCCATTATGTTGTCCAGGTGTTCAGCCTCTACTCCTTTAAGTGGAACATTGAAGAGCTTTTTAGAAAAGTAAGTTTAATAACAAGCATGTCCATCTTATCACCAACAGCAGCTTATTTCAATAAGATGTTGTTTTTCTTTGTTTCACATTACTTTTCAGTATTAATGACGTTAAATCAGGTCAGATCATGTAGAGGCCAAGAATGTGGTGAGAGAAATTATAAACTGGCTCTGAGATACAAATCAGAGCTGTAACAAACAAAGTAGCTGACAGATGGTAGCCAGGATTTATACTTCAGACATGCAGGGGCGAGTCTAGAACGTTTTGATGGGGGGCCAGGCAGCCATGGAAGCACTGGTTCTACCGGAATCAGTATCAGACAGAATAAAAGGTATCAGAACATCCCTAATTTTAGCTTTCTAAAGAAGTAGATTCTGCTGTCCGTTCTTGTAGATGCCTCGGTGTTACATTTCCAGTCTAGTCTGTCTAGCTGAAGAGAAATGGTGAGAGTACGGTTCCTTGTGGTTCTCCAGTGCTGCTGACCACCATCTCACACAGTCATAAGTCCAGGTGGTGGTGGAGGTATCCACCTGGAATTAATAGAGCTCCTCACATAACAGAGCGAGCTGAATTATGGTAAAGACACTAAGAGAAATCAAAGAACATGATCCTCAAAGTCCTTTCTGATTGGTCCAGAGGCAGTGGACTCACTGACCTGTTTGGTTTTTGTTTGTTTTCTTGGCGTCCGTAGTACAGAGTGGATTACTCTTTCTGGTTGTTTGAAGGTTGGATTATTTTATCTTCTACTCAAGTTACCTAATGTTAATGTGATACCACTAATAAGATGGAAGCATTGGTCGCTTGTACTGGCTAATACGCTTTGGTCAGTGTGTAAATGTTGAGTGGCAGGTGGAAGAAAATGGCGGGTTTCAGACTTAATAGTAAACCTAAAAGGCTTACTTACTGCACACCTCATAAGAAGGATAAACAGAGGAAAGTAAAAAATGTGACACGAATGCGAGCAAGTTAATTGTCTTGTATGAATGGATGACAATGGATTGGCTCGAGTTGATTGTATTTAAAGTGCCCTGAGATGGCGTGTGAATGCGCGCTATTCAAATAAAGATAAATTAAATTAAATTTTGGAACTGTCAACTTCGTTCAGTGTAACACTTCATATAAATATCTATGTAAGAATATGACTGACGTTTGGCATCAGGTACCAGTCTCATCAGTCCTTGAGCGTATGATGTTATAGTACTGAGACAAGAACCTCAGGAACCTACGGATGGATGCTGTGGTGGTGAAGGAGCTGGAAACAAGCAGTGTAGCAGCAAAAAGGGGATCAAAGCCGGTGTTCTGTCCCAGCATGCTACAGCTAGCTGAATTATTAGGTTTATTTGTCCATCTGTGCTAACCTATAACAACAGAATACTATGTATAATTTTTATACAAAAATACTTAGTTTAAAGATCATTAATCCACATATTTGTGTATTAAAGCTGTTTAACTCTCTGGCTTTCCAGTGGACCGCGTGCTTTGGATGTTTCTGCAAGACTGCAGGAAGGCCAGGGGGTTAAATTACTGAAGTATCCTGTTGGTTTGGTCTTACAAAATAAAATCACAGGTGTTCAAAAATCAAACTTTAGATAAATTAATGAATGTAGGATGATTCAACAGTATAAATTACCACATCAAAAAATGCTACAGCTAATGAAAATATCACAACAAACAGGTCCAGCTGTTCAGACGTGTATTTATGGGCGTGTGTAGAAGGCACAGGTAACACGCCTCGATGACTCGGAGGAAAACAGGCAGCTCTTTGTCGTTGTTTGACAGGGCAGCAAATGTGAGGCAGAGAGCAAGACAAGAACTTAAACAGCTTATGTTTGATAATAGAGCAGCTGCCTGAGCTAGCTTGCAGGCATCATTCTTTAACTTTCTCTGTTTGACTTTGAAAACCACTATTAAAACTTTAGAAATTTTACATTCACTAACTCATACCTGTTTTTTGATGAATTGTTGTAACCATTCAACCATTAGAAATTGTTCTGGTGAGGTCAGGATGCTATAAAACAGCAACTCATTATAAAATGCTGAAAGCAAACCAGTAAAATAATAATCAGGGAGGTCATGCTTTGTTTCTGAACGTTGGTTTGATTGTCTCTGTCATACAGGTCATACAGTATATCAGGGACGATTGTCATTCTAAGAACATACAAATACCAAAGCTTGTAAACACCCTGACGACGCCCTTCTACTTCTTTCCAGGTTAGTGGCACAGATTCTGGCTTTGTGATTTGTTTAGTCCTTCCAGGAATTTATGATGTTTTTATTACAACTACTGATGTAAATTTAACCAGTTCTTGCAAATTCTGAACATCTCTGCGATTTTGTCCAATAATCACAACCTTAATGCAGCTTTGACCAATCTCAAAGCTCCGCCACGTTACCTGACATACACACGTCATCAACCTAACATGCAGACGTCTGTCAGAGAAATGTCACATCTGCCATCAAAAATGACCGCCAAGCATCCTCCATGACGCTCCCCAGTGTCCAGGGACCTGAATAACTGGTTGGGTGGCTGCCTCACAGACAGGCTACAGCAACTCAAAGCAGAGCCCAGGTTTGCTGACCTGGTTGCTGTGCTGTGCTTTTCCAAGGGGAGGTTTGTGGGTTATATGGCTCCTCTTGATAATCTAATTCATTTATGTATTTATTTACTTTGAATTATGTAAATTATGTAAATTATGTAAATTATGTAATCTTGCTGGACCTGAATGGAGGGGACAGAAAAACGAGGAAGACAGCAAAAAGAAGCAAAAAGGAAAGCAGAAAGAAGAAAGAGGAGACAAAAACACAACAGAGAGACGCAACGACCGTTCAATCCACACTATCACCAGAAACACACTGCTACACGTGTTCAGAAACACACTGCTACGCGTGTTAAGAAACACACTGCTACGCGTGTTCAGAAACACACTGCTACGCGTGTTCAGAAACACACTGCTACACGTGTTAAGAAACACACTGCTACGCGTGTTCAGAAACACACTGCTACACGTGTTCAGAAACACACGTGTTCAGAAACACACTGCTACACGTGTTCAGAAACACACGTGTTAAGAAACACACTGCTACACGTGTTCAGAAACACACTGCTACACGTGTTCAGAAACACACTGCTACACGTGTTAAGAAACACACTGCTACACGTGTTAAGAAACACACTGCTACACGTGTTCAGAAACACACTGCTACACGTGTTAAGAAACACACTGCTACACGTGTTCAGAAACACACTGCTACACATGTTCAGAAACACACGTGTTCAGAAACACACTGCTACACGTGTTCAGAAACACACGTGTTCAGAAACACACGTGTTAAGAACCACACTGCTACACGTGTTCAGAAACATACTGCTACACGTGTTAAGAAACACACTGCTACACGTGTTCAGAAACACACTGCTACACGTGTTCAAAAACACACGTGTTCAGAAACAC
>NC_055705.1:1960288-1972788 GCF_017639745.1 Melanotaenia boesemani | reverse complement strand
CTCACCTAAGGAAGAAGTTCCAGTGTGTGTTTGACGGAATCACTAAAGCAGGAAACGTAACCTTTCTGAACCGGATCTACACAGAGCTCTACATCACAGAGGGAGGAACTGCAGAGGTCAATGATGAACATGAGGTCAGACAGATTGAAACAGCCTTCAGGAAACCAGACAGACCAGAAACAACCATCAGACAAGAAGACATCTTTAAACTCCCACCTGGAAGAGATGAACCAATCAGAACAGTGATGACAAAGGGAGTGGCTGGCATTGGGAAAACTGTCTTAACACAGAAGTTCACTCTGGACTGGGCTGAAGACAAAGCCAACCAGGACATCCAGTTCTTGTTTCCACTGACTTTCAGAGAGCTGAATGTGCTGAAAGAGGAAAAGTTCAGCTTGGTGGAACTTGTTCATCACTTCTTTACTGACACTAAAGAAATATTTGATCTGGAAGAGTACGAGGTTGTCTTCATCTTGGATGGTCTGGATGAGAGTCGACTTCCTCTGGACTTCCATGAAACTGAAGTTCTAACCGACCCTAAGAAGCCCACCTCAGTGGATGTGCTGCTGACTAACCTCATCAGGGGGAAACTGCTTCCCTCTGCTCGCCTCTGGATAACCACAGGACCTGCAGCAGCCAATCAGATCCCTCCTGACTGTGTTGACATGGTGACAGAGGTCAGAGGGTTCACTGACCCACAGAAGGAGGAGTACTTCAGGAAGAGGTTCAGAGATAAGGAGCAGGCCAACAGGATCATCTCCCACATGAAGACATCACAAAGCCTCCACATCATGTGCCACATCCCAGTCTTCTGCTGGATCACTGCTACAGTTCTGGAGGATGTTCTGGAAACCAGAGAGGGAGGAGAACTGCCCAAGTCCCTGACTGAGATGTACATCCGCTTCCTGGTGGTCCAGACCAAAGTCAAGAAGGTCAAGTATGATGGAGGAGCTGAGACAGATCCACACTGGAGTCCAGAGAACAGGAAGATGATTGAGTCTCTGGGAAAACTGGCTTTTGATCAGCTGCAGAAAGGAAACCTGATCTTCTATGAATCAGACCTGACAGAGTGTGGCATCGATATCACTGCAGCCTCAGTTTACTCAGGAGTGTTCACACAGCTCTTTAAAGAGGAGAGAGGACTGTACCAGGAGAAGGTGTTCAGCTTCATCCATCTGAGTGTTCAGGAGTTTCTGGCTGCTCTTCATGTCCGTCTGACCTTCATCAAGTCTGGAGTCAATGTGATGGAAGAACAACAATCATATTTCAGGTTGTTCACATTTTTTATGAAACCAGATGTAAAACGTCTCCATCAGAGAGCTGTGGACAAGGCCTTACAGAGTCCAAACGGACACCTGGACTTGTTCCTCCGCTTCCTCCTGGGTCTTTCACTGCAGACCAATCAGAGTCTCCTACGAGGTCTGATGACACAGACAGGAAGTAGTTCAGAGACCAATCAGGAAACAGTCCAGTACATCAAGAAGAAGATCAGTGAGAGTCAGTCTGTAGAGAGAAGCATCAATCTGTTCCACTGTCTGAATGAACTGAATGATTCTTCTCTAGTGGAGGAGATCCATCAGTCCCTGGGATCAGGAAGTCTCTCCACAGAGAACCTGTCTCCTGCTCAGTGGTCGGCTCTGGCCTTCATCTTACTGTCATCAGAACAAGATCTGGATGTGTTTGACCTGCAGAAATACTCTGCTTCAGAGGAGGCTCTTCTGAGGCTGCTGCCAGTGGTCAAAGCCTCTAAGAAAGCTCTGTAAGTATATTGTTTTTAGATACAATGGTGTCTTTGAAATTGACATGTTTGTGATGTAACATCAATACATCGTACACCCTCCACATCATGTACCACATCCCAGTCTTCACCTGGATCACTTCTACAGTTCTGGAGAATGAGCTGAAACGGTATTTATTCATGTATCGATTGTATTTCTTTGTGTTTTAGACTGAGTGGCTGTAACCTCTCAGAGAGAAGCTGTGAAGCTCTGTCCTCCGTTGTCAGCTCCCCGTCTTCGAGTCTTGAGAAGCTGGACCTGAGTAACAACAACCTGCAGGATTCAGGAGTGAACGTCTTATCTGATGGACTGGAGAGTCCACATTGTAAACTGGAAACTGTCAGGTCAGATCAGTTTACTGCCAGTTTGCTAATTATATTCTACTTTTGCTTTAAAGACTACCATATCCTACCTTCTGATGTTTTAAAGTTTTCACTAAGTTTCTAAGTTGTACTTCTTGTCTATTACCATTTGTTCAGGTTGAGTTTGTGTAACCTGTCACTGAAAAGCTGTGAAGGTTTGTCCTCAGTTCTCAGCTCGCACTTCTGTAACCTGAGAGAGCTGGACCTGAGCAACAACGACCTACAGGATTCAGGAGTAAAGCAGCTGTGTGGTGGACTAGAAAAACAACACTGTACTCTTGAAACTCTCAGGTATGGATGAATCAGACTTTTTACCGTATAAAACAACATCTCAACAGGACATGAGAGAAGTTGTTGTCTGGAGTGTGAGGGCACATTCACACCAGCCTTTTTGATTCGAATCCTCGTCCATTTGCTGGAAGAGTTTGCTGTGTTTGAGGTAATGTGAATGCTCAAACGAATTGATTGTGGCTTCAGGGCATAGTGGGAGAACACAACCAACACGTGTGTGTGGGGAAACTCTGGATTGGAAACAGACATGGAAGAGACGGTAAAATTTCTGATAGAAATCTGATCAACCCAAGACCACCAGATCTGATGCTGATCCATGTTTAGCTGTACTAGAAACTGAAGTTGTCCTGCATTAACCAGAACCACTTTTCTTCTTCATTGTGTGGCTCGTCTTTAGTAATTCTTAGTGCAGCACCCCCTCTGGCAGAGAGTGTAAGACTTTATTTATTTATTTAATTATTTAGTTTTTTACTTGTCCTGTCCAGCATGATAGCAGCAGAACGATGGTCTCGCTGCTGTTGAGCCAAACAAATTTACTTTGCCAAGAGGAGCTTTATGAGTATAAGGCTCCTCTAGATAATCTGATTTATTTATTTATTTAATTAATCCTATTTTTTTTTTTATTTTAAATTATGGAATTCATGTAATCTAGCTGGACCAGAGGGGAAAGAAAAAACAAACTAATAAGTAATAACAAAAGTAAAAGAGAAAGTAGAAAGAGCAGACATAGACGCAGTAGAAAGAAGCAACGAGCTTCAGTCCAACATAACAGCAGACAAGCAGCTGCTACACCTGTACAGAAACACAGCAGAGAATTTCCTACAGCTTTTACAGTAAACTAAGCAGACAATCATCAGGAGTTCCTAAAAAAATAACCAAGACAACAACAACAAAAAAGTAAATAAACAAAAACAAACATGTATCACAACAACCACCAACGTACGAGAAACACACACTAAAACCTAAACCAAAGTATCTCTTATGCTGGGCGTACATCAGAAGAGTTTAAAAAGATTTGGAAAGGACTATAAAACTATCAGCTCACACCTGCTCACGTCCAACGACAAGTGCCGAGTCTCAAACTGAGATTTTACAAAGACTGAATCTTGTGTGGCCACTATTTACAAGACTACAACTAGGTGCTTGTAGCTTTTTTCTGTGTTTATGTTGGACTGCTGGTATGGAACAGGGCTGATCTGACCACAGCAAGCAAACATGGGGAGAGTTTCCTTCCAGGTTTAATAAGGAATTACACATCATTATTACTTCATTAAGTGTGGCTCTGCATCTCACCAGGTGTTACACTGACTCATCAGAATCTGGAGGCATGAATGAGTTTCTATTCTTCTCTCTTTTGTTGGATCATTATATTATAACATGCAAATGAACCACAGCAGACATTTACTTCTTAACCATCCTCTCCTCTTTCTGGACGGTCCACCTACAACGTTTCATCACCGCTTCTTGTTCGTCTTTTTTACAAAGTAACGCGTTACAGTAACAATATTACCGTTTTGGGTAACAAAGTAAAGTAATGCGTTACATTTAAAATATCGGTAAGGGAATGACTTTACTGGACTACAGTAACATGATTTTCTGCGTTACTCAAGCCGTGTTTGCCTAAGTGTAAAGTTCTGATCTGTTTTAAGTGGTACGCGCATGCTGCTGCCTGTGTGTGTTCTTGCCTGGGCACGTTGCCATAGAGATCGATTTACGTGACGTAACTGATTGTCCACCAACTAAAGAGAAAGAAAAATTAAGCTGGAGAGTCGGAGATACTGGCTTTTGGTCAGTGGCGATATTCACATTATTTTCAGTTCAGTCCAGTTTCAGTCCAAACTTGTGGAGAAAGATCCTGCTCGCCGGTCAGTGGAAGGAGTCCTTCAGCAGCCGACCCACCTGAACAAGCAGCCGACCCGCCTAAACATGCAGCCGACCCACCTAAACATGCAGCCGACCTGCCTAAACACGCAGCCGATTCGCCTTAACAAGCAGCCGACCCGCCATAACAAGCAGCCGACCCACCTAAACAAGCAGCCGACCTGCCTAAACACGCAGCCGATTCGCCTTAACAAGCAGCCGACCCGCCATAACAAGCAGCCGACCCGCCTAAACAAGCAGCCGACCCACCTAAACAAGCAGCCGACCCGCCTAAACAAGCAGCCGACCCGCCTAAACACGCAGCCGATTCGCCTTAACAAGCAGCCGACCCACCTAAACAAGCAGCCGACCCGCCTAAACAAGCAGCCGACCCGCCTAAACACGCAGCCGATTCGCCTTAACAAGCAGCCGACCCACCTAAACAAGCAGCCGACCCGCCTAAACACGCAGCCGATTCGCCTTAACAAGCAGCCGACCCACCTAAACATGCAGCCGACCCGCCTAAACACGCAGCCGATTCGCCTTAACAAGCAGCCGACCCACCTAAACAAGCAGCCGACCCGCCTAAACACGCAGCCGATTCGCCTTAACAAGCAGCCGACCCGCCATAACAAGCAGCCAACCCGCCTTAACAAACACCCGCCTTAGCCTAAACAAGCTAAGCTTTTTCAACATTTCCTGGAGCGCAGCAGCTGGTAAAACAGAAATGAGACATGCTCCCCCTGTTGACTACTGAATCGCCCAGGTTTAGAAAAATACTAGATAAAATGATGATGAGACTAGTGTGTCCATTTCTTCCCACATACAGGGACGTTGTTCTTGTGGTTTTAAAGCCAATTTCTTTACAATATACAGTAAACACTGTGCAGACAGGCAGTGATGTTTGTCCATGTCTACACGGTGAATTAAGAATTGGTAAAGTAATAAGTAGTGGCGTTACTTTTCAAATACAGTAATGAGTAAAGTAATTTCATTACAATTTACAGAAGTAATGAGTAACTAGTAACTTATTATTTTTTTAGAGTAACTATCCCAACACTGGTTACGTCACTGTGACTTGCAATAATATCAAACACGTTTGATACTGTCGCAGACCCAAGACTAAGAAAAGACACAGATTACCACCTTAAACCTGATGGAGATGATGGGAGCGCTGGGACTCCAGTAAGACTCCCAGGTTTACTAAAGACCTTTACTTTTTAGTCTGTGACTGTGAAAGTCGTTTGGTGTAAGCCCGGCATAAGTGTATAAACCCACTGGATGACTCAGTGACTGGGTCAGCATGCAGAGTATGAGGAATGAGGAGTGATCAGGCCCAGATACCCAGGCAATCAGCAGAAACCCCAGAGCACAAACCCCAGCCACCCCACCACGAACACCACCCCATATCCACCCAGAGGGCAGCAGTGGATGGCCCTAGTCAGAACTCCTGTGTTCATAGGGCACAAGCTCCAGCAGGAAAAGATCAGCCACCAGCAACCCCACCGGGGACCGACCAGTTAAAGGTGGCCAGTACCCACCCCAATGTTCCAGCTGCACACCCTGGAAACCAGGCCACCTCCCCTCTTCCTCCCCTTACCCACCCCCACCCCTCTGGAAGATTATTCAAAAGATCAGATTTGTTTAACTAGTGAAGTGTGACACAAACTCTGTCCAGAAGAATGTTGCACCCCTTAACTGAACTAAGTCCCCAGTCAGACCGAGTCTAGCGGATCATCCCTGTGTGAATGCACCCTAAATTTTCCTGGTCCTGCGTATCTTGCATCTTGTTTTGTTTCTGCAGCCTGTCAGGCTGCCTTATCACAGAGGAAGGCTGTGCTTCTCTGGCCTCGGCTCTGACCTTCAACCCCTCCCATCTGAGAGTGCTGGACCTGAGCTACAACCACCCAGGAGAGGGAGGAGTGAAGCTTTTGGCTGCTCGACTGGAGGATCCACACTGCAGACTTGACACTCTCAGGTATGAGGAGACTGCTGAAACTACCAGGCCAGTCCGTAGTCTACGTAGTCTACATAGTCTACATAGTCTGTTTACTCCGAAGTCAAACCTGTATGGTAGATCTTGAGGATCAGAGTTGGTGATCACTGTGTTAAGTCTAGCTTAGCACAAACACTGAAACTTTGCCTTAGTTTAATTAAGAGAGGATAAATAATTCTTCATTCAAGTGGAGGAATTGATTGAAATGCACCTACAGTGAAGCCAGAAGAAAAGACTGGAGGTATGGTCTGTTCAGGTGAATGTGTCCCGATGTTGGACTGTTCGTTTTTCAGTGTAGAACAAAGTGCATATCAGAGACGTTTAATGTCCATGTTTGCTGAAAGAGACGGTGCTGCTCTGACCTTTCAGGGTGGAACCTGCTGGAGAACGATGGTTGAGACCAGGTCTGAGGAAGTGTGAGTGTTTTTCATTAAACCGTCTTCACACTGCTGCATCAAAGAGTCATAGATGAATAACTGCAGCAGGATTGTTTGTTCTCTCCATCAGATTCCTGTCCACTCACATTCGACATAAACACGATGAACAAGAACCTCAAACTGTCTGACAGCAACAGCAAAGTAACCTATGTGGAGGAAGTTCAGTCATATCCGGATCATCCAGACAGATTTGAGTTTTGTCCTCAGCTGCTGTGTGGAAAAGTTCTAACTGGTCGTTGTTACTGGGAGGTTGAGTGGAGAGGAAGCGTTGATATATCAGTGAGCATCAGAGGAACCAACAGGAGAGGAGACATACCACACTGTGTGTTTGGAAGAAATGATCAGTCCTGGAGCCTCAGCTGCTCTGATGGTGGTTGTTACTCAGTCAGACACAACAACAAAACAACGTCCATCTTGTCGTCCTCCTCCTCTTCTTCCTCCTCCTCCTCCTCCTCTGTCTCTAACAGAGTAGCAGTGTATGTGGACTGTCCTGCTGGCTCTCTGTCCTTCTACAGAGTCTCCTCTGACTCACTGATCCACCTCCACACCTTCATCACCACATCCACTCATCCTCTGCTTCCTGGATTTGGGATCTGGCCTGGTTCATCTGTGTCCCTGTGCTCAGTTGAGTATAAATAATCTATTTGTGTTAGAAGAAGACGTTTTCTTCTTACCCTTCTTATGATGGTTAAAAAAGAACATGCTTTATTAAAAATGTCACAACGATAAATCAAAATTGTACTTTATTTCTTTGTCATTCTTTAATTCAGGATGTGAAACCTGAATCTCTGACTAAATGCGACGACCTATTATGTGAAGAAGCAACTAGCTCTTCTTTCTCATCAAAGGAGGACACAGAGCTTATGGAGGTGAGACGTATGACTGTATCCCTCTGTTCTACATAGATTAAAGGGCTGAATATGACCAGATACCTATCCCCCAGACACCATGTGGGAAGTGGTGGCCTAGTGTTTAGAGTTGAACTTAGGGCTGGAGGACCCAGGTTCAGGTGAAGCACCTCGAGCAAGGCCCTTAACCTCCAACTGCTTCCAGAAACACAACAACCCACTGCTAACTAGAGTTCCCTCAGGATCATTAAAGTACTTATTTATCTATACAGTCTGATTGAAAAGGTCTGTGTGTGTCATAAAAATATTTCAAATCAGTTTTTCAATTCAGAATATTTCTATAGAACAGCTAAAGTTATCTCAGATTTTTACAGAGAAAGTGAATAAATGTCGTTACAGTCCAGTTCAGTCTAACGTAGTCTACGTCAGTGTATTGGTATTTATAAAATACTGATTTGTAAAACATTGTCTAACTGAAAAATGCAGCGGTCCCTCAACTCATGCTGGGCAGACCTCAACAAGTGTATGTGGCCCAGTTTGGTGTCCAGGGATCATACATTTTCCAGGAGAATCGAGGGATGGCTGGGCAGCTTGTGTTTGCTGCTTCCTCTCACACTGCTTTGTCCTCTCCGATGGGGGAGGATCATGCTGGACTTGACAGTGTTTTATGTACTGTTTAGTAATTTTTTGGTTATTTCACATAAAATTGCTCATATTTATCCTTTATTCCAGCATCCGGCAAGGTTTACACCTGAAGTGGAAACTGAACGTTCACGAATCTCATACAGGTAATGTGATGATATAAAAACACTTGGCTGTGTTTAGCAGTTTGCTTTAATAGGAAGTTTTGCCCACGTGTAATTTAATACTAAGACCCTTCTTTACTGTAATACTTTTTCTGTATTTACAACAGTACTTAATTATATGTTTCAAGATTCAGCATTCCTCTTTTGACCTACAGTTGTCTGCTGACCAAAATTATAAATCACATAATTTTTACAACAATGCTGGTTTCACAGTATAAGTGTTGTGGAATGCAGGATGGAGAGCCAGGAGGCAGACGGGTGGAGGATTAAAGGTCTTAATTAATAATCACTTACATGGGTAAAACACAATGGGGAAACCAGACCAGAAACCAGGGGGTATAAATACACTGAGGAACTAAGAGGGAGCAGGTGGAGCAAATGAACAAATCAAACCAGGTGTACAAATGAACAGGAAGTAGAAAGCAAAATAAAATACACAAAGGAAAAAAAACTACAGTATACAATAGGAAAGCCAGAACTCAAAATGACCAAAACAAAATTGTCCCAGTGACAAGGCTCTGGAGGGAGGCCATGTCTACAGGAGACTGAGTTCAGGAGGGAAGCCAGGAAGCCACAGGAGCCACAGGAGACAGATCTCTGGACGACTGCCAGGAAGCCGTGGCGACTGGAGACAGGGCCCTGAAGGACAGCCGGGAGACCATGGTGACTGGAGACATGGCTCTGAAGGACGGTCGGGAGGCCGTGGTGACTGGAGACAAGGCCCTAAAGGACAGCCGGGAGGCCGTGGCGACTGGAGACATGGCTCTGAAGGACGCCTGGGAGGCCGTGGCGACTGGAGACAGGGCCCTAAAGGACAGCTGGGAGACCGTGGTGACTGGAGACATGGCCCTAAAGGACAGCCGGGAGGCCGTGGCGACTGGAGACATGGCTCTGAAGGACGACTGGGAGGCCGTGGCGACTGGAGACAAGGCCCTAAAGGACAGCCGGGAGGCCGTGGCGACTGGAGACATGGCTCTGAAGGACGACTGGGAGGCCGTGGCGACTGGAGACAAGGCCCTAAAGGACAGCCGGGAGGCCGTGGCGACTGGAGACATGGCTCTGAAGGACGACTGGGAGGCCGTGGCGACTGGAGACATGGCCCTAAAGGACGGCCAGACCAAAATATCTACATGACCTCATCACATAGATAGTATTACTGAAGTGAACCCCACTCACCAAGTAACCATTGAGCTGAATAACCTGCAGGTTTTCATTGTTTCCCTGATCTAACTCACCTGACTGAAATTAATGGATTATTTTGAAGAAGTTGACAAGAAGCTGTTTGATCTTATTCAGGTGTGTTAGATCAGGGAAACAATGAAAACCTGCAGGATACCGGCCCCCGAGGAGTCTGACACCCCTGTCCTGTACAGTAACTAAGAGATGGTTAGACTACCACTGATTATAAGATTTATCAAAAAGGAAGGTTTTAAGCCTCATCTTAAAGGTAGAGTGGGTCTCTGGGAGCTGGATCCATAAGAAAGAGGCCTGATCACCAGATGCTCTGCCTCCCATTGGACTCTTAGAGATGCTGGGACCCACAAGTAGACCTGCAGTCTGAGAGTGAAGTACTCTGCTGGGAATTTATGAAACTATGAGATCTTTGATATACAATGGAGCCTGGTCATGGAGAGCTTTATATGTGAGGAGAAGAATTTTAAATCCTAGATTTAACAAGGAATCATTAAAGAGAAGCTAAAACTGGAGAAACATGATCTCTTCTGCTAGTTCTCATCAGAACCCTCACTACAGCATTTTGGATCAGCTGGAGACTTTTCATGTTTTTTCAGTCAAGCTGGACATCTGTCTTGGTCCAGAGCGGGCGTGTTCACCAGCTCTGGTTACCGTGGTAACTCAACTGGACATCTGTCTTGGTCCAGCGCGGGCGTGTTTACCAGCTCTGGTTACCGTGGTAACTCAGCTGGACATCTGTCTTGGTCCAGAGCGGGCGTGTTCACCAGCTCTGGTTACCTTAGTAACTCAGCTGGACATCTGTCTTGGTCCAGAGCGGGCATGTTCACCAGCTCTGGTTACCTTAGTAACTCAGCTGGACATCTGTCTTGGTCCAGAGCGGGCGTGTTCACCAGCTCTGGTTACCGTGGTAACTCAGCTGGACATCTGTCTTGGTCCAGAGCGGGCGTGTTCACCAGCTCTGGTTACCGTGGTAACTCAGCTGGACATCTGTCTTGGTCCAGAGCGGGCGTGTTCACCAGCTCTGGTTACCGTGGTAACTCAGCTGGACATCTGTCTTGGTCCAGAGCGGGCGTGTTTACCAGCTCTGGTTACCCTGGTAACTCAGCTGGACATCTGTCTTGGTCCAGAGCGGGCGTGTTCACCAGCTCTGGTTACCGTGGTAACTCAGCTGGGACTCATTTAGGACCTGATGATGAAACGGAACTCCCACTTAGACAAGCCAGACTTATTGAAAATGTGCGACTTTCCTGAAATCCTGCTTCCTGGAATACCCGGTTTTCTGCTGCATCCGTGTTTAACAGTTTCCTCAAACAGTTTCCAGCCATGTTGTGTTCCCAACATCATTCAGGCTGTTTAAATCAGCGTCTGCAGTGTTAGACAACTTCAAATTCAAGAATAAAAGAATTCCTTTCTGTTTTTGTCTAGTTTTTAAAACATTGTGTTTATTTGTACAATGTGTGTTTCAAACCATCTGTGAACATTTAAACATCTTTCTCACTTGAATTATTTGGGTCACAAACCACTGCAGCTGTGAATAATCATTGTCTCTAATTGGACCCTCATTCCTCATCTTTCTGCTCCCTTCCTGCTTCTCTGGGCTATGAATAAAAAACTTTTTTTTAAAATATTGTGTTCACTGAGCCATTCTGTGTCCTACAGGTTTACGTGTCCTGGTCCAGGTGAGTTCCAGTGCAGTCTGACCAGACTGGTGTTTGTGATGACTCGAGAGGCGGTGGTCTTGTACAGAACCGTCCCGTGGCCTGACAGTCTTCTACAATCCGCTGGAAAGACACCTGCAGGGCTGCTGTTCAACATCAAATGTTGTGAGGGAGCGGTCCATCAGCTCCACCTCCCACACTGTGAAACAAAGGACGGTGAGCTTTCTGCTGCCCCGAATGCTTCATGAAGTTCTAAACAAGCAAATAAGTAGCACATAAAGTAGTTAAAAACATCTGCAGCCAAAATACAGAAGTCTGACAGCTCTGTTTTTTCACAGCTTTGTGTGTCCATGGCCTGCTGTCTGTTGCACATATCACTGATGATGATGATGATGGGATGAGCATCCTGGAGCCACTGAAGATCACAGACACTCATGTCGTTGTGAACGTCCACCACCTCTCTTCTTTTGGCCTCCTCTGGGATTACGTCTCTGGATTTCTGAAAAGTTGGAGGCCACTGAAAAGTCAAGGGCTGGTGTTTCAGAGATCTCATGATAGAGAAAAAGCAACGCTGTATGTGTTTCTGCTGCAGGAGAACATCCCTCTGTCAGAGGTAAATCTAAGAAATTCATTTTATCCTTATCTGTTATAAAAGTAAAACACTTGATTAAATGCCATTTTATCAATATTTGTCCTTTTTTTTTGTTTTGTTTTACAAAAATGTCCATTTTACGAAGGTTTCTGCGGAACATCAGGAATCAGAGCACATCAGTAGCTTTCAATGTCTTCTCACTGTTGGTCAAACCTACACTGTCCACTGTGAACCCACAAACATGGAGGTAAAGCCTAAGGTGAGCCACGCTGCAACGCACTGGGGTCATAAATGCAATTCTATTAATAGAAGAATCACAGTTCAGTACTTGTACTTTACATCAGTTTATTCTGGTTTTCAGGGTGCAGAGTTTTACACAAAGAGTGGAGCAAATTATCATCCAACATTTAAAGTTCTCCTGTCTCCGATACCAGAGAGGATGACTCTGGTGGTCCGAACTCAAGACGGAGAGGAAGTTCGGGAAGATAGTTTTTATCTGAGAGGTAAAGTCTTCACACTTATAACAGTGGCTTATCATACACTGAATATGGTTAAACACTGGAGCTGGAGTTGGTCATCAAAGTTTTTATTTCTGTATTTTCTGTATATTTCGTTATTTTTGTTTATCACCACCAGAGGGCGCTGTGGTGAAAAGAGTGGGCTTTGTATGGAGAGTAT